>NC_072896.1:98544772-98847803 GCF_027943255.1 Anastrepha obliqua | reverse complement strand
CACCGATAAAAACGTCAGCCTTGAAATACAACGGAGAATATATCTTGCCAACAAGTGCTACTTTGGACTAAGTAGGCAACTCGACGTTTAGAACTAAGACTTTATAAGGATATCTCTCCTATCGTACGGCGCAGAAGCTTGGATGATGAAAAAATTCGATAAAGCATCCCTTGGAGTGTTTGAGAGAAAGAGTCTATGAAAGATTTTTGGAGCTTCGCACGTTGGTCGTTGCAGGTATCGCAGGCGATAGACCAGTGACCGGTATGATCTTTATGACGAGACAGACATAGTGCAGCGGATAATGATCCAGAGGCTGCGTTGGCTGGGTCATACCATCCGAAAGGATATAAACGCTCGGCCCTGAAAGTAGTCGATGCGGTACTAGCTGGTGGTAGCAGAGGAGCAGGAAGGCCTCCTTTGCGTTGGAAAGATCAGGTAGAGAAGAACTTTTCTTCACTTGGTATTTCCAACTGGCGCCGGTTAGCACGAGTGAGAAACTATTGACACCCTTTACACACCACTTGGCCAAAATCGCGTAAGCAGTTAACGCGCCAATCAAGAATAAGAAGAAGGACTCAATAAATAAATCTAATTCTAATTTAGAAAGCCAATGACCTTCGTCGCTAATGCTTCAATCACTTTGTTCAGGTTTAATTCATTAACCTGTACAATAAATAAATAAATAAGTATGTAGAACGAATTGGAATATTATTGGGTGAAATATTCCACAAAAATGTATAGCAAATTCTGTATTTGGAAGTTTATTCTTAAACAAACTTCCACAACTTGATTAAGTTTTTATTTCCTAGTACTCGTATAAAAATAAAATATGAACACCCCTTAAAGCTCATCTCAATTTTTTATCATCTTTTTGCACACCTGCGAATTTGCAATAAATTCAACTCACACCTTTTTCAGTAAATGCACTTTTTCCCATTTAAATGCTGTGCATTAATTCTTTCTCACTTCACATGTTCATTTGTATAGACGCAGCTGGTAGTTTGCATTAAAAAATGTTAACATGGGATTATAGCAATTTATTGTGTCGCAATTTCGTTCTACGATTTAAATCTGCATTACAATTGTTTTTGCTTAAATTCAATATTAAAACTGGCTGAAATGTCAATTACGGTCTGCGGGATGGTAATGCGGCAAAAATTGTGGCAAAATTTTTTACTACACATTCATATGGAATTTTTTATTAAGCTCAGTTTTTTATCAACAAGTTAGTTGCTATTGTATGAAAGGAAAATATATATTTTTTTACTAATTCTTTGGGCTTAAATTAAAAAATAGTAAAATTGCGGAAAGCCTACAAAGAGTTTAATTTCAAATAAAAAAATAATAATAGTTAAAGTTGTAGTAAAAGTATTTACTTGTAATTTTTTTCAAAATATTTTCGGTCGTTGAACTAAGTCTTTTTCTTATACTACTACTATTTCTACTTTTGAGAAATATATGTTTTCGTTTAACTCCTAGTGGAGCATAGGGCATCAAAACCAATTACCTGCCATCGTCGGTCGCGCCCCCAGGTGGCGGTTGGGGAACGCTGGAACGATTTGCAGGGTAGAAGGGAAATAAAGTACCATGCGCGGACCGAAACGAGTAACGCCTGCTTAGAAATTTAGGTAGCTTTGTCTATCACCAAGCTAGGATGAAGCGGCTAGCAACCTACTACGAATTTAGACTTAGCTTAATATTAATTTGCTAAGTGAAGAATTTTCCGACTCTAAAGTCCAATGCTGGCTTAAGGGGGGCAGCTCCTCGAGCACTTTAAAATGTTCAATTTTTTGTTTTTTACTTTAGAAATTCATTAACAATGTTTTAAGCTTAATAGAAAGTCTGAAAAGTCCCTATAAAGAATGAAAACTTTTCTTAAAATACGTTTTCTTCCATGCTGTAGAATATAACTCAAAAAGTAAGTGAGATATCAAGTAAGCGGGAATATTCTTTAACATATTGGTCTTTGCATGTATCTCAATTTGTATATTAACTAACACTGAAAATATTGTTTTCATCAAGTTGCTTATAAAAAAGTGTAATTCTTTTCTTTCACTTGAAATTTTCATTTTTTTCCTTAAAAATAGGTAAGTGCAAAGCGGAATAATTTAACTTAACTTGGTTGACTTCACTTGGTTACAATAGGCTGTACAATCCACGGGGCAAATTAAAGGATCCATGTTTGAGCAGCTGTAGTGGCGCCATTTTGTTTATTTATTTATTTCAAAAAAATGTTTGTATATTCTTTTAAGCATGAATATTAATATGCAGTTTATTTTAAGATAATAAATATTCTCAGTTTTTGGCAAAAAATGATTGAAAAACTTGTTGTCTGGAGGAGCTGCCCCCCTTCAGGCAAAATTTAAAAAGCTAAACGCTTAATCTTTGAGAAACTAAGTAGTACTCTAATTGCAAGTTTGGTCTAAGTTCTACTTCCCTTCTCAAATTAATATTGAAATCGCAAATCGTTTCGCCTCCGACTGGTCGTACTACTCCAGTGACTTGCACTCTCATACAGGCTTCCTAGCCGAAACGATAGAGATTTGATAAACATTTTTTTTAGTTTGAATTAATGTGAAACTTGTTTTTGAAACCTTTTCTACATTTTAACACCTTGATCAAAAAGTTGGGCGAACAACCGTCAGGTGACGCTCTCAGTCAACTAATTTGTATTCTGTTCATTTTGTTAAGAATATATAAGTATTCCGCAAACTTTTTGCTCCAGGTTGTATTGATTTAGAGTATCTTTGTAAATCTGGAAATACATGATTTCTTTCAGATTACAGCAATAATATTCAACAATTATGGTTCGTGTTTACCTACAAAATTCCTTCAGTGACAATTTGAAAGTTTGCTTAGAGGGCGAAAAATCTTAAGCCAATTAAAGCCTTGTTAAATTCTTGATTTGATCTATGCATCGAAGGAAAAGAGGTATGAACTGTTCTAACCCGCTCCAGAAAGAATAAATCAATACTCTGTAGATTTTTTTTGTGGAATGTGAAAATAAATGCGCACTAAAAGAAGAGGAACACCATCGACACCACTGTTGATATCCAAGTTAAAGCAGAGTGAGAGAATAGTTTAAGGTACTGTAGAAGCTATAATATAATATTGGGATCTTGACGAATGTAACTCCTGAAGGCACATCTTGCATCTTGTGAAGGAATCGAATCTATAAAATTAAGCGATCTGAGAGCGAAACGAAGACAAATCCTTTGAACTTATTCAAGTCTATTACTAGGTTTTTCAATAAGTTTTGCGGGTTGATAAGAAAAAAACAATTTCAGGGTTTGTATAATACACCTTATTATTATTATTATACTCTCGCTGAACATCAGTACTCTTGCCCCAAAGAGATATAAATTTAAGAATTCCATCCCCGAAGTGAAACTCTGGAAGGTTTGCAGCTCTTCCACAGCTTTTATGACTTCATCATTTGTTGAAAAACACTTTGAATGAGTTTTGTTTTAGGTCTGGAAATACATAGATGGAAGCCGCTAGAGGCCAAGTCTGGTGAATGTGGTGGATAACCCAACAATTCGAACATTAATTCATGGATGCTCTTGTGGCACGGCGCATTGTCCTGTTGAAAAAGATTTTTTCATTTGTAAACTTTCATTTTTTGTATTTTTTCACGAGCTTTTTCCTTCAGCTGATCTAAAAGATTACAATAATATTGAGAATTTTTTTTACTAGTTTTACTAGTCCACAAACAAAATTCGCTTCGCATACCAAAAAAACTGATGCTAACACTTTCTTCGCCAATTTCTGGACACGAATTCTTTTCGGAGTCACAGAACCAAATTCACCCCACCCTTTAGCCTCTTCTGGTATGGATCATGGATCATAGTTATAGACCCAAGTTTCATACATAGTAAGGAATCAGCGTATAACATCTACTTTGACCTTTCGAAAACGCTTTAAGTGTTGCTGAGAAAGTCGCAGTCGAATGTGTTTTTATTCCATTGTTCCATGGTTAGTGAATGCGGCACCCATTGTACACAATTTTATATTTTAATTTAATCAGAAACAGGAATTTTGAATCGAAAATTGCACCCAGATCCGAAGCTTCGTTCAAAATGGTGAGGCAGCACCATGGTGCCTAGACTTAGAAAACGATGCCTGAAAGCATTTTCTAAAATGTAGATGAAGGCGATTTTTAACACACCAATCGAGATCTTACTTGAGTCAGAGAGGCTTGAAATTGATTTAAAATTTAGTATAATATGTAACATACATGACTAAGACAAGTATAAAGTCGAGTATAGAATTTTCTCATAACTTTTTATTTTTTAGTTCAGTTTTGGCTAAAAACTCTAAGAGTAGTCTGAGAAAGCAAAGTGCATTCATTTTGAAATGTGTATGCACGAATAATAAAGCAATGAGTCATTTAACGTAGATTCTTTTGACTATCATATAACTTAAAATTATTGGTTATGGAACTTGTCGAGGAAATCACCACTTTGCAATTCAGTGCTGCTTATGTATGTTCTCGGATTGGAAACTTTGCATGCTTCTATCTGATAGTTTTTTGTGTAAAACAATTTTGTAATTTAGATTAATGTACACTTTTATTCAATAATACCACATTTGAAAACTTTGCTATATTTGAAGTAAAAAAATTAAAAATGAAAAAATAACCCGAGTATTTTCAAAATTTTCAGTATACGAAAATTGGCTTTTGTATCTCTGTTACATTTTAAGCTAAAAAAAAAGAAAAATTATTATAAGAATATCTTGAAGATTTTTATTACACGACAAGTGGCTTTTATATTTCTGCGACATTTAAGGTTAAAAAAAGTTAAAAACCAATTTCTCAGGATTTATGTGGAGTAGTCCAGTATATTCGGTTCTTACTTCCCCGGACTTAACATTATTACGTTCCTATTGGTTTTTTGCAGAAAATATGGAACAATTTTGTAATTTGGATTAAAGTGAACTTTTCTTCAATAAGATTGTATTACAAATATTTGCTAAATTTAAAAAAATAAATATTAATTAAATAAAAAATTACTTAATATTTTCATGATTTTCGGTACTCAGAAACGCTAGAACTGGCCGTCACCTACCTCTGTTACATTTTACGTTGAAAACAAAGAAATCAATAAATGAAATGAAGAGGAAGTTGTGCGGGATATTCGATACTTACAAACTCGGATGGCTCTTATTATACTTCTATTGATTTTTGGCATGAAAAAAATTCAACATTTTGTAATTTGGAATTATGCATAAGATTTTATTACAACATTTGCTACCTTTTAAATTAAAAAAATAAACCCGAATATTTTCAGGATTTTCGGTACTCGCAAACACTATTGCTTATGTCTGTAACTATTAGGTTGAAAAAAGTTAACAAAAATTTTACGGGATTCATCTCGTGTAGTCCGAAATTTTTGGGCCTTACAAAATCGGATGGACATTAATAGGCCTATAATGAGGTTTTCCATAAAAAATGTAGAATTTTATAATTTGATTAATGTGTAATGATTTTATTACAAATATTTGCTACATTTCAAGGCGAAAAGAGATAAAAAATCAACACCAAAGCTACATTTTAGCTTGGAAAAAGATAAAAAATCAGAAGTACAGCGCACGCTCGATAACGTGAACGCTCTAAAGCGTGAACAACCCAAAACGTGAACAGACATTTTTGTGCATTGACTACTCTAAAACGTGAACAAACCCAAAAAAGCTCAATAACATGAACAATAAACGTTACAATTATTTGAATGTAGTTTACATTGATCTCAAGTAATTCTGAAATTGTGGAATTCCCGTAATTATAAAATAGGCATTTTATTCGTTGTTAAGAGTCGGAAGACTGATTTGTCTTGACTTCGAATTCACTTTATTTCGCTAGTGTATTTTTTCTAATGGTATGTACATAAGTTGAGTAGGACCTTATATAGCAAAAATGTATGTGCAAGATGTTACAGTAAATTAGAAACGAATATAAGTAATAGGCAAAATGATTAAAATGAGAGCGCTTAATTGGTATGTGTGTATGTATGTAATATAAGTATGCATTGAGTGTAAATGACTGTAAATGACAACAAAACGAAAGAAATTGCAAAGTCAAAGTGCTGGGTTCTATTCATTCCAGCGGTTCCCAACATCCTCCGCCCGTTGAAAGTTTAAGCTTTCAAGATGATCGTCTAATGGCAACAAGCACAATTTAGTTATAGCTCTTTTGGTGATTCCTGAAGTTGTTTTTAGGCTTGCTACGCGTACTACACTATCTGGTCCAGGAATTATGTCAATAACTCGTGCCAGAGGCCAACGAAGCGGCGGCAGATTTTCGTCTTTTATGAGTACTAGAGCACCTTTTTTAAGTCCTTCCCTATGGGTTCGCCATTTGGATCGTTGTTGCAATTGGGTAAGATATTCTGTACTCCACTTCTTCCAAAATATTTGTTGCATGTGAGAAATTCGCTGCCAACGACTGAGCCTGTTAATATTCAGATCAGTGATGTCTGGTTCTACTGTAGCTGTGAAAGGGCCGCCAATCAAAAAATGTCCCGGCGTAAGAACTGCAAGATCATCAGGATGCTCTGTAAGAGGAATAAGAGGCCGTGAATTAATTACTGCTGAGATTTGGCAAACAAGTGTGCGGAGCTCTTCGAAGGACAGCCTCGAAGAACAAACGACTCTGTAGAAATGAAATTAACAGCATTGACTTAACAGCAGCTTCCCAAAGTCCACCAAAATGAGGAGATCTTGGCGGTATAAACTTCCATTCGATTCCATCTTCGACACAATGTTTGGCCACTTTACGTTGATGTTCGCTACTCAGAAATAATCGCCTTAGTTCCAGCAGCTCGTTTTTGGCTCCAACAAAGTTTGTTGCGTTATCCGTCCAAATTGTTTTAGGTTTACCTCGTGTGCTGATGAATCTTTGCAACGCAGCTAGAAACGCGGGTGTCGACAAATCCTTGACGAGTTCAAGATGAACTGCCTTCGTGGCAAAGCATATGAACAAGGCGATGTAACACTTCAGTGGTTGCCTGTTCCGAATTTCCGACTGATAATAGAACGGGCCACAAAAATCTATTCCTGTAGTAAAAAATGATCTGGCCGCTTTTACTCGTTCCCCCGGTAAATCTGCCATGATTTGTTCCATCAATTTTGGTTTCGCACGAAAACAAATGATGCATTTGTTGATAACCTGTGCCACCGTTTTCCGACCACCTATTGGCCAATATTGCAAACGAATCGTTGCAAGCAATGCCTGAGGACCTACATGTAGATATTTTAAATGGAAATAACTAATCATAGATGTTGTAAGAGGATGATGTTTTGGCATTATAATAGGATGTCGCGAATCAAAATCTAAGTTTGTGTTCTTGAGACGGCCACCAACTCTCAGAAGCCCAACCGGGTCCAGAAAAGGTGATAAAGAAAACAATGCACTTTTAGAGGAAATTGTTTATTTTCTTTGAAGTGACGTATACTCAGCTGAAAAGTGTACCATTTGTATCATGCGAATTAAGAAGTATGTTCCATTCTGAATGTGACTAGGTGTTAAATGACCTGAGATATCCTTATTCACAAACTTGTAAACGTAACCGTAGATGCGTTGCATAGATGCAAAAGAATTTACATATTTGCAGTTTATTGACATATCAGAAGCAGAGCGCGTAGTTAGCAAAAAGGTTTTGCGCATTTCGGGAAGCTCTTGAGTTCGAACGCAGCATTTAGGCCACTCATTGTGCGGATTGGACAAAAACGGCGGTCTATGTTTCCACAACGAAGAATTTAGTAATTCTGTTGGTGTGGCTCCGCGTGATAGTATATCAGCAGGGTTTACAGCTGTTGGGACATAACGCCACTCCATACCATCTGTGAGATTTTAAATATTGCTAATGCGATTAGCTACGAATACGTTGAACCGGGATGAGTCCTCCTTCAACCATGAGAGCACAATACTGGAGTCTGACCAACAATAAAACATACAGCTGAAGATATTAAGTTGAGCGATGGAGTGCACTAACTGAGCAAGCAAATAGGCAGCACACAGCTCGAGCTTTGGCACAGTGAGAGATTTAATCGGAGCAACTCGCGACTTTGAGCAAAGCAGATTTATGCATACGCTCTTACCATTGCTAGCACGTATGTAAACACACGTACCATAAGCAGACAAACTGGCGTCACAAAAGGCATGAAGTTCCAACGATGCATTCCTTTTGGCGATGAAGCGGGGAAATGTCAAATGTTTGACATCGTTGAATTGGCTGCATAGGTTCTCCCAACTTGTTTCATGAGACATCGGTAAACTTTCGTCCCAGTCAAGTTTTTCCATCCATAGACGCTGAAGAAATATTTTGCCTTTAATACAAATGGGCCGACTAAGCCGAGCGGATCATACAAACGGGCAATAATGGAAAGTGCAGAGCGTTTCTTTATTTTTGTTGGTTTCTGAAATGGGGTAAATGCAAAGAAAAATAAATCATGATCTGTGTTCCATTGCAACCCTAGTGCCTTTGTTATGTTGCTGCCGTCGTCAAACCTTAGAAGTTTTTCCCTATCAGCTAGAGGAATCTGCGCTATTACAGCTTGATCATTGGAGCACCACTTTCGTATTTTGAAGTTACCCTTTGCAAGTAGCTGCGAAGTTTGTCCCATTATTTCAATTGCCTCCTCAGCAGTATCGGATCCAGTGATCATGTCATCAACATAAAAATCCCGCAGTACTATCTGAGCACCAAGGGGGTAAGATTCGGCTTCATCGTTAGCCAGCTGGTGCATAGCTCTAATAGCTAAGAATGATGCTGGTCGTGTTCCATAAGTGACAGTCTCTAATTTGTAGGTCTTAACATCTTCCATCGGGTTTTCCCTCCAAAGTATGCACTGAAGATAGTCATCTGGTGAGGTGATGCGTACGCAGCGGTACATTTTGCATATGTCACCTGTTAATGCGATGGGCCTTGACCTAAAACGTATTAAAGTTTCTGCAAGTTTTGGTTGAATTGTTGGACCTGTCATAAGAATTTCATTCAGAGAGTAGTTACTTGTTGTAGAAGCTGAACCATCGAATACTACCCGTAATTTCGTTGTTGTGCTATCTTCTTTAAAAACGCAGTGATGAGGAAGATAATATGTTGGTACATTGGGGAGAGCATCCACAAGAGTCATGTGCTTTAAATCGAGATATTCTCGCATGAACGCTGAATACTGTAATCTTACGTTGTCGTTTCGCTGCAAGCGTCGTTCTAGAGAGATTAATCGGCGTAAAGCATATTGATATGAGTCACCAAGCATATTTGGACTCAGTTTGACAGGAAGACGGACTGAGTACTCGCCAGTACCCAAACGGCAATGGTTTGTTTGGAAATGTATTTCACAATCTAGTTCTTCTTTTGTTACCTTCGTGGTTCCTTCGAGACAATTTTCTGTTTCCCAAAAACTGCGGACCATTTGATCAAGTGATCCATGTGGTTCCTTGCTTTCGACGAGTTTGGATGACACCGCGCACGAAGAGCTGATGTTGCAGCGTTGTTTACCGCCAGAGACGATCCACCCGAGACGTGTCTTTTGCAAAATGTGTGTTGGTTCCTTAAGACGTATTTGGCCGACACACAGCAAGTCAAAAAATATGCCGGCTCCAATTAAGAGGTCAATCCTACGAGAAGTATTAAATGATGGATCGGCCAATTTTATGTTCTTAGGTATGACCCATTGCGATATGCTGAAAGTGGTGGTTGGTTGCTGCTCAGTAATGGTGGGAATTATTGACGCCGTAATAGTGTTTGTGTAATCGCTGTGAATAGATTTAAAAATAATATTGATTGTGTACTCAACTGTTGTATCTGAGTCTCCAATTCCCGAAACTGCTACTGGGAACTTCGATTTCTTTAATTGTAGTTGGTTGGATAACCTGCTCGTAGCGAAATTTAGTTGCGAAGCTGAGTCTAAAATAGCACGACAGGGGATAAAACATCCAACACTGTTTTTTACAAACACCGTTGCGGTAGCTAGTAGTACGGATTCGTTTAGTTTAATGCTTGAGTGCTCGTTTGATATGCATGGAGGCGCCATGGAAACCAAAGATGCTGCTGATCCTGGTTGAGGAAACTTTTCTGCCAATGAGGCATTTTGGAAGGGTTGCTCTGGAATATCCTTATGTAAAAGGGTGTGATGAGCACCTTTACAACGAAAACAGTGAGTGGATTTGCATTGTTGTACTCGATGTCCAAGCTTAAGACAGTTCAAGCAAAGTTCAGCATTTTTTGCCTCTTTCCAGCGCTCGCTTGGGGAGAGTTTCGCAAATGACGGGCAAGTATAAATGAGGTGATCAAGGTGTTTGCAAAACACACATGACCTTTGCGCAGGCTTCGAGACCACAAAAGACTTGTTGCGATTCACATATTTGCTCACCTGTTTAGTTGGAGTCTTACCGAGCGTAGCAAACGCAACATTCTCCAGAGTTTGACACCTTTTTTCTAGGAACAACGCCATGCCTTCCCAAGTGGGTAGCTCATTGGATGACACTTTTTCCTCCCACATGTTTTGAGTAGCGGAGTCAAGTTTCTGCATAACGATGTGTATCAGCAAGCTGTCGGCCAATTGTTCTATGCTGCCTAAAGTCTGTAATGCACGAATATGTGACAAAATTTTATCCGTTAACCGCCGGAGATTTGTTGCCACCTTTCCTTCGACACTTTCTAGTCCAAACAACTCACGGATATGTGCCTGAAAAATTAAACGCTTGTTATCAAATCGGTTATTTAGTAATTCAAGAGCTTTATCATAGTTAGATTCGCGAATTTCTAAGGACTTTATGGTGTCCAAAGCGGCATCTGCAAGGCATGAGCGGAGATGTTGGAGTTTTTCCACTTTAGTTAATTCAGCTTCTCGGTCAATTATGGTGCGAAACATGGAGAAAAATTGTGGCCAATCTGAGTAGTTGCCTCTAAACGTTGGCAACTTCAGTTCCGGTAAACAAGATTTTGGTTGCTTAAGAACAACCACAGATTGCGAGTCCTGAGGCGAAAAATTGCGTGTGGTTGAATGTAAATGGCTATCTAAGCGGTTGGACTGTAGCTCGCGAGTGATGGCGCCTTTGACTGAAATAAATATGTTCAAGAACTGCTGTCGAGCATCAGAATCTAATTCGTCAGGATCTTCTTCTTCCAGGCGGTTTTGTGTGAGCTCAAAATTACTCCGTATGTTGTCTACCAGTTCCAATTTCAACGTGAGATCTACATGATCCAGTGAGCGTAGGGCTTCGGTTGTTGAGAGACGATGTATGGATTCCATTTGCCTAAAAATAGCTTCACTTTTCCTTTTCAGGAACCATCCTGGTCGTGCGGATAGAGAGTCTTCATTCCTTGACATTTTCACAGTGCCTTTGATAGCGATTACAAAAATTCCCAACTGTATGCGGTATACAGTACTAAGTTAGCGGTAGGATGGCGTGAGTATACAGCTGCAAAAGTAAATGCAAGTCCCGTAGGCTAGGTAGCTGACCGTGTATGCAACGGTTATGCAGGTGAATGTACTTAAGCACACGGTACTTAAGATGAGCAACAACGTTTGCTTATTAGTTTTTAGTTTTTTTTTGTTTTTGTTTTGTTTGTACGACGTATCAAATGTATGATCACGTCGGGGTCACCAATGTTAAGAGTCGGAAGACTGATTTGTCTTGACTTCGAATTCACTTTATTTCGCTAGTGTATTTTTTCTAATGGTATGTACATAAGTTGAGTAGGACCTTATATAGCAAAAATGTATGTGCAAGATGTTACAGTAAATTAGAAACGAATATAAGTAATAGGCAAAATGATTAAAATGAGAGCGCTTAATTGGTATGTGTGTATGTATGTAATATAAGTATGCATTGAGTGTAAATGACTGTAAATGACAACAAAACGAAAGAAATTGCAAAGTCAAAGTGCTGGGTTCTATTCATTCCAGCGGTTCCCAACATTCGTAATTGCATGTAAGGAGTAAAATATTGCAGTCGCAGTTTTGGTTTTGCAAAGAGTGTTTCGTCTTATGTTTTCTGGTGAAAATGAGTTCTAAAAAACCCATGTGCTTGACATTAAAACAAAAGGCTAAAATTCTCGGCTTTTAAAAAAAAGGCTCTTCTGTGACGATTTTAGCAAAAAAATATAATGTTGCTAAATCAACAATTTGTAACAGTAAAGCGAAAAAGCAAGTGATTTTAAAATGCGTAAATAACACGTATTGTGGACCTGGAAATAGAAAAACACTGCGTTCTTTATAGTTGCCCAAAATGGAGAGATCTCTTTATCGTTGGTTTATCCGAATGCGAGTTAAAAACTGGCCAGTAAGTGATCAATGTTGAAAGAAAAGGGAAAAGCACTGCATACAAAATTTAAAGAAAATGAAGCAAACTTCTTCGCTAGTGCTGGAGGGCTCCAAGGATTCAAGAAGAGGACGGGATTCGTCTTCTTAAAATATCAGGCGAAAAACTGTCTTCGCAACCTCAGCTAGTGGATCCGTCTAAAGAAAAACTTAAAGCTAAAATGGCCAAATTGGACTTGTGCAACGGTCAGTTATATAATGCTGATGAGTCGGTGTTAGGAGTAAAGTCCGAGAAGCAGCGAATCACGTTTTTATGCTGTGCAAACGCCATTGGATCCCACAAGCTTAGGCTTTTGATAATTGGAAAGGCGAAGAATCCACGCTGCTTTAAAAACTTTCAGTGTCCCACCGACTATAAGAGCTCGAAATTCGCCTGGATGACGTCGGCTATTTTCAAGCAATGTTTCATGAGTCATTTCGTCCCCTTAGTATAACAATAGCCTATGTGCTCATAGGCTATTATTTTTTTTTTTGAATTTTTGGATTCTCCATCGTCGATTTTATATGTGGTCAAAATTTTGTCAAATTCTAGTTCCACAAAGTGGATCAAAACGTCAGTCAAAAAATAATAAATATTTACAGGCATAATGAGATTTGAGTGAGAGCTACTTTCGACAAAAAGTTTGAAATTCATTTTCTCAAAACATCAAAAAATTGATAGGCTATTTTAATACTAAGGGAACGATTTGTTCCAAAGATGAATATTCCTTTTAAGTTTTGTCCAATTTTTAAAGTTAACTGGTTGTTTTTTAAGGTTACATCATTTTTAAAGGAGAAAGCCTTACCAATTAAAGCTCTCTGCCTAATCGACATCGCTCCTTCTCACCCAAATGAAGCTGAACTGACAACGGCGAATGGGCAAATTTCGGCAATGTTTATGCCACCAAACGTTATTCCCCTCATTCAACCGATGGATTAGAATGCAATAAAAATCACTAAGTTACATTACAGAAACAGCTTTCTAGCTTCAATAGCAGCGGCAAAGTCCGATTTGCTCGAGTCGTTGAAAAAAATTAACTTAAAAACAGCTACAAATCTTTTGGATGCGGCTTGGTTTCGTGTTGGTTAACCTACATTAGCTAAGTGCTGAAACAGTATTTTAAATTTTGCGGTAAACAATGATGATCCCGAAGATAATGTTCCGTTGGCGGTTTTGAATGAAAGATGGCAAGCTGAACTTCGCACCTTGATGAGCAACATCGGCGATCTCCTTAGTAGTTTAAATCCTGAGGTTCGTTCGCGTTCGTAGACATGCTCAAAGATATGATAAAATCTCAGATTGAGTTCACGTTAACAGCCATTCATGAATGGAACGAAGATTTCGAGGAGGGCAATGCAGATGACGATCATCAACATAAGGACGAATCCGATGATGACAGCGTATCATAGCAACTGAAGAAATTAAGCCGACTGAAGCAGTTGAAATTTTCAACAAGGCGTTAATATGGGCTAGTCATGAAGACGTCGATCAAAATGATGTGAGTGTGCTAAGACGGTTAAGGGAGAAGGCTGTGCTTCAAGTTTTAGAAAAACAGAAGATACAAAAAAAATGACTGATTTTTTTAAGTAAAACCATCGTATGACTTAATTTTCAATTAATATGTAACGAAAACAAGAATAAAATGTGAATTTAAATGTGAAAAAGTATATTTACTTAGTCTTTTTGGGCATTCCAAAACGTGAAAACTTTTGTTAACGTGAACACTTTTGCCTTGGTTTGAATTAGTTCACGTTATCGAGGGTGCGCTGCAACTATATAACATACAATGGTTGAAAAAAAGTTAAGAAAAGTATTCCGGGATTCATGCATAACATTACTATGAAATCCCGAAATGTCGGGATTTCGGGGCTGCCATCCTTAGTATACACATATTTAATGGCACATTAAAAAATCTCATAAAATTAAATTAATTTTTGTATATTTTGTCTGTAAAGAAAATGTTTCAAGTTCAAATACAGAACGTTGGAATTTCCGACAAACGAACACACGTTCACGCGCATGTTCACACACAGCACATGGAACCTAAATTGAACAGCCTGCAGTATATGTAGTATGTAATTATTTAAATGTGAAACATTTTGCCTACAGTAACATACATACAAAGGTTTTTTTCTAACAAATGTAGCCAATTTTCTTTTCACTGTAGTTTAACTCAATCACAAAAAATCTTTTTAAACCAAATTCAAATTGGATTAAAGCCAATTTAAAAATAAATACAAACAAAATGTTATGTAATAGAAAATTGATAGCATATAAGCCGGCAACAGATGTTGTCGCCGACATCTATGATAACAGAAAAAAAGGGAAATTCAGCACAAATGCAAATAATGAAAGACTAAAACGGATGTGAAATGAAAACTAAAGTAAGTAGCATAAATAAAACAAATAAACCATTTTCATAAACCATTAAAACTTAGTTATTGTAGTGCTTTTTCGACATTGACAGCTTTTACCGAATGTAATCAGTGCTCACAAAATTGCAAAATTTTATTAGTTATGAGTTGAAAGTGGATCGAAAATCTCCATATGACATTTAATGTTTTCATTACCGAAATGCACAGTGGCATCCAAAAAATATAGAGTCGCAAAAGTGTTTAAAGCAGCTAAGTGTTGTTGTATGTTATGGTAAACAGTTGTTGACAATTGCATAAATCTCCATACATTTTGTTGTTTTTTTTGTTTAACTACTTTATTATTGTGCTGGTTATTGTTGTAGTTGCAGTGATGTCCTCGGCATTGTCATATCAACAAGGAATTCAACTTAAAAAAATGTGACAAAACGTAGAAGAGCAAGGAGTAAGCGAAACGGTTTGCATGCAGACCGAAGAGATATGGAAAACAAAAACAAGCAAAAATAATTTAGCAGTAAAAAAAGTGAATAAAAAAATTTGCACTACAACTAAAATTTCGGCAGCAGAAGTGGTAGAGAGCTGGTTGCCAGGCGCTAGCAGAGCAGAGCAGAGCAATACAAACAGTGGCAATATTTGCAAAATAGTGGTTGTAGTGTCAGTTGCAGCAAGAACAACAACAACAATAAACAATGATCTATGAACTCGCCTCGGTTGACATTTGAATGCGCCGAAAATAAAAACGAAATTTAAATATATCTATGGAAGTGAAACAAAAAGAGCAAAAGACAATGACAAAAACATAAGAAATGAAAAGCGCACAACAGGCAACTGAAGAGCGTGGCTACAATGAGAGTAGGGTCAGTCAGACAGACGGCAATTGCTATTGTAAATTGCCACAGTGGCGAGCGAGTAGCTGAGTTGCAAGCAATATAAATAAAATGCAACAGCAGTAAGCGACAGGCAACCGGCCGCACATTGCATTGGCTGGAAAATAAAGCGAGCGGCTCAGTATAGCCGAAGCCTGCCATGTGTCAAGCCCCGCGGGAAAGATGTCCAAAAGTCTAAACGATAGTCGACTGCAAGTACTAAAGCACAAAGTAAGAACGAAAGAACATTGCACTTTTTTTACTTTTGCTTTTTTTTCGTTGAAAGTGTTTAAAAGCCATTAGTAGCATTTTTTCGCTCATCCTCAGCCACCAATGATTTTTTATTCTAATCCGAAATATTTCTAATTTTTTTTTTATATTTTGTGGGCTATTTTTTGTGAATTAACCTTTTTGAACTTGTTTTCAACTAGTTTCTTCCTTCGCTTATCTTTCTAGCTTCCTCTTCCTCTTTCACATTCACAATCACATTCACATTCACAATCACAATCACATTTTTCTATCGTAATGTTAGCTGCCTTTTGGCTTTTGTTGGTTAAACTTTGGCTCTCGCATCTTGTTAGCTGCACTGCTTGCATTTTTCATTCATGCCGACAATAAATTTGTTGTTGCATCAAATAAATTCTCAAACAAGCGGTGGGAGTAAATAAAAAAGTGCAGCAAAAATAACGGAATCATAAAATTCAAAGTGTAGTTAACCCGCGCTGTTGGGGTTAGCCATACACAGAAATAAATACAGTTGCGGTAAAAACAAGCGAGTGGCGATAAACAGCAAATAGCAAGTTTCGCTTCATTTATAGACTACTTTTATAGGCTCTGCTGTAAAGTGGTGATGTAAACTGGTATGACGGCTACTAAACTTTCAATTTGACGAACGGCTGTACAAATTTCCAGGTTGCTGTAATATTTCCGACAGCAGTATTTTCCAGGTATAAGGCAGTTGAATTGACAGCCAAAAAAATCACTCTTAATTTGTATGTGAATATTTTCATTGATAGTGAAGTAGGCATTAAAATAGTAACAATATTTATCTGCCCGTGAAGAACTCGCTTCGTATATAAAGATCAGGGTCTGATAGTTTTGCGCTAACATGCGAGTCAGCATCTAGACAGAGCAGGAATAGTTGCAATAGACTGCCTTCGGCCAATGCGATACACTGGAGCCATTCGATGCCAAGTGATTCAAGTTTTTTGAACAAGGTCTTAAATTATTCTGAAAGTTGATTTGTAGGCTTGAGTATTTTTTTTGTAGGCTTAAGTATAGGTAGGTAAGATGGCAAGAGTACCCCAGGTACACTACAAGTAGCACTTACGTGCCGTTTTGATACCATAATGTGGCCCACTACCTGTGAAAGGATTTAGGGAGGAGAGAAAACCGTCTACAGCCATCCAGAGCTGTTGATGTAGCGGAGGAGAGAAAAAGGATCTAGGCTGGAAAATTTCTTCAAGTCATCCCCAAAGGGCACGCTGAGGAATCTCAGGCGCCTAGCCGCCTGAGCCGGACATTTGCAGAGAAAATGTTCCACAGTCTCTTTCTCCGCAGGATCCCCACAGCTTCTGCAATAGGGGTTGTACGGAATTCCAAGCTTCTCCGCATGAATGCTTGAGTATATAAGGAAGTAAATTGAAAAAAAAAAATGCTATAATTTTGCGATTTATTGAATGTTGATAATTTTTTATCAAACTCATACTCTTCCATAACTGTTAAAAAATGCTTGTACAATTTGTTTTTATTTTTATTGTGAGCTCTACGTATCAGATTATACTTATAAATACTTATACATAACTCGAAAAGTTCTGGGAAAGGTGAAGGTAGCATTTTTAAAGAATGAAAACAACATTTTTCCCCAAATATTTTGTAAAAAAAAATCAAAAAAATTCAATCTTTTACAAAAAAAACATTAATAAAGAAAAATGGGAGAAATGAAATTTTTTTTTAGTTAATTATGGTTTTTTTGTAAAAGATTGAATTTTTTTGATAAAAAAAAAATGGGAGAAATGAAATTTTTTTTTAGTTAATTATGGTTTTTTTGTAAAAGATTGAATTTTTTTGATTTTTTTTTTACAAAATATTTGGGGAAAAATGTTGTTTTCATTCTTTAAAGGGAGAAATGAAATTTTTTTTTATTTTTGTTTTTGCAGTTATGTTTGCAGGAAAATATCTGAAGGTGGCGCTTTTAAAGAATTAAAACACCAAACTTTTTCCAAAAATTTTTCAAAACAAAATTCGGACAAATTATATTAAAAAAAAGTAACACATTTTATATATATTAATTTACAGTTATTTTTATAGTTATTTTTTTGTTTAAAGAAGTTTCAAAAAATTTTCAAAATTTTTGAAAGGGTGGAATATATTTGAGTTTGAAAAACTCCATGCGATAGAGTTAAAAAAAAACTCCTTATATTTTTCCTTTTTAAAAATTTTATATTAATCATTTTGAAAAAGATATTTGTTTTAAAAACTCCATACAAAATTTTTAACATTGAATGAATCCTAAATCTGTTTTTCCAAAAGATTTCGCTTTGTAATTATAAATAAAAAATGTAAATGAGAAATAGAAAAAAAAAATTTATTTCCAAAAATAAAAAAAATAAAAAAATTTATATAATTCCGAAACAGTTTTTGGGATTTTCGGAAAAACTAAATTTTTTTCAAAAAAATAAAAAAAATTCCGGAAAAGTTAAATTTGAAAAAAAAATATATATCATTTTAAAAAATTCCATGCCATAGAGTTAAAAAACCAAAAATTATTATATAATATATTTTCGTTAAAAAGAAAAAATACAAAAAATTTGAAAATTGTATAAATAACCGAAGACATTTGTCTTAAAACACTATACAAAATTTTCAACATTAAGTACATATTAATTTTTTTCCAAAACATTTTGTTTTGTTATTATAAATAAAAGATATAAATGAAAATAGAAAAATAATTTTTTTCTCAAAAAAAAAAAAAAGAATGAAAAAAATCATTTTATTCCGAAACAGCTTTTTGGATTTTCGAAAAAACTTTATCTTTTTCAAAAAAAAAAAAATTCGGAAAAATGAAATTAAACAAAAAAAAAAAATTTTTTATCTTGTTTTTTGCATTTATGTTTTTTTTCTTAAAAGAAATTTCAAAAAAATTGAAATTTTTCGAAAGGGCTGAAGATATTTTACGTTAAAAAGTTCCATGCCATAGATTAAAAAAAAAATATTATATAATACAGTTTTTTTAAAAAGAAAAAAAGAAAAAAAAAATTTGAAAATTTTATAAGTAACCTAAGATATTTGTTTTAAAAAACTCTAGACAATCTTAAATACTTTCTTCCAAAACATTTTGTGTTGTAATTATAAATGAAAAATATTAATGTAAATCAAAGTTTTCTCAACAAATAAAAATGAAAAATAAAAATTAAATTTTTTCCAAAAAATTTTTTTTTGGCATTGTGTAAAAGATTAAATTTTTTTTTAAATAAAATTTTTTTCAGAAAAATAAATTTTGTTTTCAAAACATTTTGTTTTTGGAATTGTTTTTTCTTAGAATAACAAGTTTTTAATTTTTTTAAAAAACCGAAGGTATAGCATTTTGTTTTTTTAATTATATGTTTATGTTTAAAAAAAGTGAACAATTTAGGACGAACCGAAAATAATTGGCTTTAAAAAAGGTTGTATCAAATTTTCAGTATTGAATAAAAATCAAAACTATTACATTTTTTTTATTTATTTCAGTTTACTTTTTATTACCTACTTATATACCCAAGACCACAAATAAATAAACCACCAGCAAAATTTAAGGCCATGACCAAAATACTTACATCACTTGACATGGAATCGCCCGCCTACCTCCTTTTTCTCTATCTTAGAGCTGAGATAGGTATAGCATTTATATCGAAGGTGAACACTTGTTGGAATGTATCGAAATGTCGCACGTCTATACAAATCATGAATCGTGCTCATAATAATAAAAATATCTCTCAATGCCTTACACGGCAAGCATTTCATGCGGCAAGAGTAGGAGACTGCTGCAATGTGAAACGAATCATGTAATGAAGACAATATGTATGTACTAAATTTCTCCGAGGTACTCATGTCAATGCCGAACACATTCAAGAATGCTAACTTACTATCTACACTACACGTTCCGAGTTATTTGCCTCAGTAAGGCAATCTGCAAACCAGATGCTAGTAGTTTTCTATAACTCGCGACTTGTTTCATAATGAGCGGGCAAGCCTATTCTTTCTCGAAGAGTTTTGGAGAAATCCGTACTGGTTCACATAAAAGTGAGTTCAGGTATTGATTAGTCAAGCAAGTCTAAGCTAATTTAAGTTTATTGCCTTTTGCTTCAGATTTCAGCTATCTGGAATTGTTAGGTACTTCGTTAAAGTAAACAAAAGTATTGAAGTTTTTTTTGAAAACTTACCTATATGAAAAAACTAAAAATAATGTATTATATAAAACAAAGTATCACTAAAATTAATACAACTTATAACACATCTCTTGCATTGTCTTTCCCATGCGCACACTACTATTCTTTTGGCTGCTACTGTACTTACTTCATATGTAATTGCGGAAGCATCGTCCATATACGTGCAGATTTATCGCCAGCATTGGCGTTCATCATGGCCGGGTGGTTGTAGCTGCTTTGTTACTTTTATTGGTTTGCACTTTGAATGTACAAACTGTTTGACGCTCAGATTCGTATATATCAAGACTCCACAAGATATGTTCCATAAATTCCCACCAATTTTACATTTGCTATTTTTCAAGGAACTAATAAAGAGAAGGGTAATGATAACTAGTAAATGGTCGTAAAGATTGCACTCAACGTTTCAAGTTTTATGAATCTGGTGTTTAACTGGTATATAAATATTAATGCACGTATGTAGATATCGGTTCGTGTGGTTTAAACTTCAACGCAATATATTCCTCCTCTGCCCAAAAAATTAAGTTGTAAAGTTCATTGAGCTTTAATATGTTTTTCATTCTTTCGAAATAGGAAATTTGCTGGTCTGTTGTACTTCAAGTGAAGAGAACTAAAAATTATACTTTTAAGCGTCTAAACTATGCTCGATGCCATTTTTTGAAGTGCATCATCTGTCTTATTCTGTCTCCGATAGACAAACACTTAAGCGCTTACTCTTTTCTAAAGTGAGTGTTCAATGTCCGAAGCAACTTGTTGATGATTGAAATTAGAACCTTCTGATGGTATGTCACATTATGTCAAATTCACGCGTGGTAAATAGGAATAAATATTTTCAAAGATTACCGTTTTATATGGTTTTGTTCAGTTGCTTAGAGGTTATTGTTATTATTATTTTTGTTGTTGAAAAAGGCTGAGTCAAATAGCTTTCTTAAGCAAAAATTCTCCACAGGCGCGATTAAAATGGTAATTTTTTTTGTCAAGAAATTAAGAATGTTTTAACTTATCGCTGTTGTGAATTTGTATATGATATGACCCTTCCTTTCTATTGTAAATGTTAAGGACTGGATGATAGCAGTCAAAGAAGAAATGAGCTCACTCAATTCTGAGCGCGTATGCAAGCTTCAAAAAACGCTTTATAAGCTTGAACAATCGATTTGTTTGTGAATCGGTTTGACGCTATCTTGATGAGACTTGGCTTGTAGTCTTTGTAGTCACGTCGACCCACTGGTCCCTTGTGTGTACCCTTAACTTCTTTAGCAGCTTTTTCACGAATTCAGGAAAGGTACATTGGTTTTCGCTAAAGGGTGTGCTGAGAATCCTAAATTATACAATTAATGAAGGCTTTGATTTCTTGGGAAAGACAAGTGAAATTTTTGAGTCCTGCAATTCTGCTTGGGTTAGTAATCTTGATCGAAGGCGATCGACAACTGGATACGTATTTAAGGGGGGAGCCTGCTTTAGAGGCTTCAAAAAATCTATTTTTTTTTGCAAATGTCTTCCCAAACTATCCTAGAATGTGTCCTCAAAATTTCAGAAGCAAATTCAAAATATTTTCGCAGTTACAGAAGAAATTCTGAGCAAGCATCGAGCAGGTATACGAACGGATTTTTTATATATATTACAAAAACTTTGACGCGCGATTTCTCGGTTTTTTATTTTTACGATTTTTCCTAATTGGCGGGAAAGATAGGGGAAAAGTTAAACATCCTATCGAAACTAGATAACATTTATTGTATTCGAATTTAAATTCTCTTCTAGTTGAACCTAAAAAACCTTCAGAAAGTTATGATTGACCCACTTTTTAAACAATCTAAAGTGAATTTTTTTTTCCAAAAAAATGAATTTTTTTTTTAATTAGCGAAAAATTGTTGAATTTCTCACTTTTTCTTTAATTTTCTTGGTTTAACTTAGCTTCCAGTTAAAACAAAAAAATTACTATACTAAAATAAAAAATTTTTTGGGTTTTTGGTTTCAGATGAAAATTGAAACATGCACAGTCGAGACGCCTCGGCAAAATGCTTGTACCAGGCATATATTTTAATGAAAAAATTTGAGAAGACTGCTGAAATATATAACAATAACAGCTGAAAGTTTCGTTTCAATCAAATGTTTCTTTCCTTCCAAAAAAAAAAACACTAAAAATCGATTTTTTGAATCCTCTAAAGCAGGCTCCTCCCTTAATGTGTTCTTCTTCTTGATTGGCGCGATAACGGCTTAAGCCATTTTGGCTGATCTTAACAAAGTGCACTACTGCGCCTTTTCGTGCTAACCGGCACTAGTTGGACACACCAGAAGGCCTTCCACTTCCTCTGCTGCCACGAGCTGGTACAGCATCGAATACTTTCAGAGCCGGAGCGTTGTATCCATTCGGACGATAAGACCCACTAGCACTACACTGCTCTAATAAGAGACCTATACAAATTGCAAGAAGTAATTTATATTCGCCTCGATATGTGGATATTAAAAACGAATTCATTTCACAAATTTTGCAAATCTGTTTTTCTCTGTTTCTTTGTTGTTGTCTTATCTATTTCTTTATACTCTCATTGAAATTTTGTGATTCGAGCGACCAAATTACAAAAAAATGCCACATCAAACTGTTGTTGCTCTAGCGAAGTCACCTTCAATGAATTCGCCTTGGTGCTTCGAAAATAGAAAAGTTTAACAGAAAAGCGCTTAAATTGCTCTCTCTCTCCTTTCCAATATTTGTATTTAATTAAAAGCTCCTTAAGCAATTGATTAGACACAGCCAGTAAAATCTTCTTAATTTCTTAAATGTTAACGAAGCTAAGAAAAGTAATATAGAGTAAAAAAGCCTGTCCTAGCCTCCCTTTCATAGAAATTATGCATGCACGGGTAAATGTGTACAACACTCACGTGATGGCACTTAAACAGTAAAAAGAATGACTTCATCCAGCAAGCTTTTTTGATCTAAAATGCAGACTATTGTTTCAATTACTACGCACCGAAAAAGTTGATTGAAAAAAAAAAAAATAAAAATGTTGACATCCTTATCCATTCCTACTTCTTAAATGCCTTCTTTTGTGATTCCCTCTCTAACCCAAAACAATCACTTTTCTCCTTGGGCGGCCATCAAATTGTCTTTGTTCTATTGCTTGTATTTCAATCGCATTTTGTTTTTCTTTTGACTGTGTCTATACTTGTAAATACACAAAGATTTAATAGTTGTTTTGTTTTTTGTTTCGCCATTCTTTCCTATTGTTTTTAGCATGAAAATTCGTTTTATTTTACGACCAGACCAGATCAGGGTGCATGCATTTTTTTAAGAGCAAAGTCAATGATGGGCAAATATTGAGAGTTGTGTAAATCGCCTCCACAATGGAGTGGATTCATGGAGTGGGAGTGAACTGTCTTTTTCACTTTGATAAAGGCGCTGAAATTTGCTTTATATTTACGAGTCTATTTCGGGGTTATTTGTTTTGCTTATAAATGATTTATGCGATTTTTCTTCGTTGGTGAAAAGTTAGTCATTCAAAAGCGAATTATGAGACTATTATCGCTATTTATGAGTAAAGTGTGTACCGTTAAATATAAATAGTATGCAATGGTCGTGAACTTGGTGGAAAATTTATTTGTATTTTTTTTTCAGCATATTTGAAGAGAATAAATATTAAACTATTTGTTGTATGAAAATATTTTTTGACTAAAAAATTTATTACGGAAATCGAAGTGTGTAGTGCATTCAGTAAAAGTGTTGCAGTTAACTAACGAATAACAAATAAGCAAATCCCATTAGTAAAAATGATAACAAATAATCGCTGAATATGAGAGAGACTCACAGTGATTGTAAATCCGCTTTATTGCGCAAATTCGCTTGTGGATTATATTGCTTGAAATCAATTTTATGGTATGACATTCATTTAAGTTTGGTTTTGGCTAAAATTTATTAGATGAAATAACTTTGGCACATTGCAGTGCAAACCGGAATCTACTTTTCCATATGCTGTTTGATATAAAATCAATTACAATTTTTGATCGGTGAACAAATTTGGAAAATGTTTTTAATTGTGTTTGTATTTAGTGTGCAAATTGGTGCTAAATGTGTTTGAATTCGAAATTGGTTTTTAATTTGTAAATTAAAAAAGAGCGTGTAGCGTAGTGTACATAACAGAAGTGCAACTTTCAAGGCAGACAAAGAAAGAGGGAGAGGAATGAGAGAGGGAGAGAGAGAAAGAAAAAGAATATATATCTAAATAAATGCACAACATGTGCAGAGAATACAAATAGACAAAAATTACAAAACACGGAGCAGGGTCGACCGGTGTAGGTAAACGCCGGACACAAACCGTGGCAACAACGCGCACTAGTCCGAGCGTTTATCACCCGCACAAACGCAGCGATTCCAGCACCGCAGCAATGGCACAAATTACGGCAAGGAAATACCAATAAATCCGACGCCGGAATGGATAGCACTTTATAGTACGCGCCAAAAAAAAAAACCCAAAAAAATTGGGACTAAAAAACGACCCAAACAGTAGGCACCAAGGAAATATAACGCCAAAAGTAGGCAACATAATATATTTCCAACAGGTTTGCATCAACAAATAAGCGCCAAAAAGCAGGCAATATTATTTCTCACTATAAATTAGCAACCACAAGGAAAAAGTCAGGAAAAATAGCCTAAAGTGTATCTAAGATATAAATAAGGTACAGCTTTCTCTCTCCGTTTCTTCTACGCTACATCTTTTTTCTCTTTCGCGGAACGAAAATGTCCCAAACTTTGCATGGCCTTGAAATTTTACTCTCCATTCTCGCTCGTCCATCGACGCCTAAGAAGTTTCACTTCAACACTTTTGATAATTTTGAAGCTTTTGGATGGGAATATTTCATTTCTATGGTGCTTTGTGAGAAACGCCATTTGCTGTACACAAACTTCTGTTGAAATTTTCAGTTACGAGGCTAGGTCAAAAAATTCGCGGAGATAAGAGGGCATTTCGATAAATGTTGTGTGTTTTTGTCGGTTAAAAATACACTAGGCTGGGTATATATTTGTCTCAAACATAAATTAAATCAAATTTAAAATTTTCTGCCTATTCGAAATATTCTTCTCTATTGACACTTGCTTTTTCTTGGCTTAATATTAGGGTGTACATATATTACATTTTCAAGTAAAACAAATTGAATTAAATTTTAGATTAACTTCTTTTCAACATTTTTGTTGGTTTTGTATATACTAGGGTGGCTAAAAACTTTTGAACAAAATAAATTAGATTAAATTTTAAATTACCTTTCGTTTTTAACATATTTTTCTCTATTCCTCTTAATTACAGTTGCTTATTTTCGGTTGAATTTATATAAGGGTGGGTGTATACATTTAAACAAAATAAATTACCCTAAATTTTTAATTACCTTTCTTTTTTAGCATATTTTTATCTAGTGATAGTTGCTTTTTTCTTGGATGAATATGCATACATTAGGGTGGGCACATATTTTTAGACAAAATGAATTAAATTAAATTTTAAATTATTTTCCTTTTCGATATATTCCCCTTAATATAGCTGTTTTTTGATTATGAAATATATATTAGGGTGGGTGTATATTTTTATAAAAATAAACTAAATTCAATTTCAAGATACTTTTCCTTTTCGATATATTTTTCTCTAATTACAAATTTTTGGTGGAATATACACTAGGGTGGGTATATACTTTCAAACAAAATAAGTTTAATTAAATTTTAATTGACCTCTCTCTTTCAAAATATTTTTCTCTATTATATTATATACTAGGGTGGGAGTATATTTTTCTAAATGACAATCGCTTTTTTCTTGAAGGAAAATATATTAGGGTGGGCATATATTTTTGAACGAAATAAATTAAGTTAAATTTTAAATTACCTCTCTTTTTTAATATATTTTTTCTTCCAATGATCCTTTTTTGTATAAGTCTTGTACATACTAGGGTGGGATGTATTTTTAATTAAAATAAATTAAACTGAATTTTAAATTGCCTCTCCTTTTTAATATATTTTTCTCTATTGATTGTTGTTGTTTTTATTGGTTGTGTACATACTAATGTGCAAATTTTTTTAGAAATAAATTAAATACATTTAAAAATTTTCCTTTTCGATATATTTTACTCATATGAGAGCTGCTTTTTGTTCGTTAAATAGTTATTAGGGTGGGAATATATTTTCCTAAAAAGTAAATTATATTAAATGTCTAATTATTTTTTCTATTCGAAATATTCTTCCATAATGACAGTTGTTTATTTTTTGGTTCTATATTGGGAGTCTGAAGTTTTCTACTTGTAACTTTGAGCAATAGTATGCACGGGTGCACAATTTTGTAATGAACTGAGACCATTTTTAGTTTTAACCCTTTGCCTTACGATTTAGACTATTTAATTTTAATAATAAATATATTTTTATTTTTTATTTAAAATATTTTTTAATTCTAAATTGTAAACTAATTTGTTGATATTTGTTTTTTATTATTATTTTTTTTTAATATTTTTGTTTCTCGTTTGCATAAGATGTTTTTTTGGTGCTTGTGTTTGATATAAAATATAAATAACCAATTAAAAAAATATTCATATTTTTATTTAAGAAGTTTTTTTGCTTGAAAATTAAAAAAAAAAAGATTTTGTTTATATACATATATTTATTTATATGTTTTGTTTTGAGCTTTAAATTTTAAATTAAATTTTCCATGTCTTTCTGGGCTTAAATAAAATATTAATAAAAAAAAGTTGTATTTAATAAAATATTCATAATATAATTGCAAAATAGTTGCGTCGTTATTTAAAATGTGTTTTTCCACTTTTTAAGTATAAAATAATTTTTGTAAACTTTTTTGTTGTGGATGCATTTTTTATTTATTTATTTCTATTTTTTGCCTTGTAAATTTGTATATTTATATTTTTCCTTTTGAATTACCGTTTTTTTCTTTATTACTCTTTGTTACTTCGTACTACAACTCTTTTATTACTTCGGTTTTAGTATAAAAATTTAATAAAATTTATTTTAAATAAAAAAATTAAAATTTTAGCATTTTTTATTTTAATTTTGTATTTCTTTCGAATGTATTTTATTTCGAAAGTAACACAATTTAGTTGAATTTTTTGGTTTTGCTTTTCCGAGGCTATTGAGCAAAATTTTCTGTAATGAAAGCGCTTTCGTAGCAAAACACCAAAAAAATTATTGCTAAACTAGAAGTGAAAAACTAGTAATTTTCTGCCAATCGAAAAGAGAAACAATTTGGTATCAATCATTCATAATTGGAGCTATTTGTATTATTGAATCCTATAGCGAAATTTTGCCATCTGTGGGTATGTCCTTAAAGGTTATTCGATTTGTACATACTTAGCCTTTCGTTAGATTAAATAGAGTATATTTAATTGTGCGATTCATATTCATCTGCTATTTTGCTTCTTTTTACTCCACACATTTACAGATTGGCGTACATGTGCTTGTAAGCCTCAATAAGAATATTCTGCGTATATAAATATTTGATATATGCGTTGGTAATAAAGCGCACCTTCCGGCCTAGCACACACCCACACGCCGCGAGCTTACACACACATATGCGCATCAACAAAATGACAAATGAAGTCACATAAGTTACGCACTTTGCGCACAAAGTTATGCTTTTGGTTTTGGCTTAACTCATTACTGTATAAATTACCGTACATTACGGCGCTGCAGATGAGCTGCCCCCAAGCGTGAAATGCCTTTGCTCGTGGTTGGTAATTTATAATATTTTGCTCTCTATTTCCATATTTTTCGAATTCTTGCTTTCATAAGTTATTTGTTTTTTGTTCCGATGTTTTTTCTGGGCATGGCTGCACACATTGTTGGCTGGTTGTATGTAGTCTATTTCTAGGCATGAAAACTTATGTTGGGTTAAATGAAAAATACACAAAAAAGTAGCATTAGAATGTATGCTGATACTGCAAAATCTGCAACTTTTGTAATACCAGTGCCAACTGCAATTTTCGCGTTTTTGCTCCGCTCATTAGTGGACTCATATGTATGCATGTATGTATGAATGTGTGCGTGTGTGCATATGTAGGACAACGAAATGCAAAGTTTTAACTTAAGCCCATACAGATGTACGTACGAATTATGAATGTAAAATCATTTTTGGCTCAAATTTTCGCAGACGCATCCTTGACCTGGTCGTTGGGGCTAACTTTTTTCCGAACGATTAACTTCGAAATTCGCATTTTTTAATTCTATTTATACAAGTTTACTTTAAATATGTGGAGCTGTGGTTTATTGTGTACATACATACATATTGATTAAAGGAAACAGGAATTTCTGTTTACTGCGTGTGCGCTTATTTAGAGGTGCCGCAAAGTATTGAAAAACGAAAATTGGGCCAGTTGCCTTTGGCTTAACGCAGCGTCAAAAATTCACATCTGTTAAGGTTTCTTTATTCCATGAAATCATTTTTAGATTTCATTCAGCGAAACAGCTCGATGTGAGATATTTGGATAGTTATTATATTTGTCTTATTACAAATAGCAGACCAATCTTTAAATGACTAGTAGTAGTAATTCTTTATTTATTTATAAGTATTTCATCTTACATTTCAATAGTTTTTACAATAATTCGTTTAAATATATAAATACATAAAGAAATAAATAATAAATTTGTGGCAATAACAATGTTGTCTGTCGCAACTCAAAAATTAATCAAAAATTTAAACTCTGCAATAAGAAAATTTCTATAGCGTAAGGCTGAGTATATGAAGCAAGTTAGTCTTTTCCAATTATGGCCATTAAGTATATTTATTACTTCTGCTTCATTTAGCTTCGCTGCGTTTAGGTATTTTGTTCTGATCTCCTTCAGTACCGGCAATCTTCGTAAGAAGTGCTGCATATTTTCTTCCCCGTTAAAATTGCAGAGGGTGCATATTTTCTGAGCATTTCCATACGTAGTTGCATTTAGCTTCAGTAAATCACATCTTGCTTTGAAAATTGTCGTAATATCAGCTAGCCGCATATCTTCTTTAATATATGAATCCCCTTTTGAGTAGTCTAAATGTTTATAAATTCGCGTCGCGATTGACTGTGCTTTTTGCCTTGCCATGTTGATTTCCTTTATTTTCATTCCGGTAAGAAGTTGCACATTAAATGACTAAAATATAATAAAGGGTAGTTAAATTTCAAGGGCCGTTGTTGAATGTAAACCACCCCTAAACATCAAGCTTTTTTCTTCATTTCATTTAACAGTCTTCAGTTTCAGACTAATTCAAATTGAACCTTGGAAAGATACATAATCGAACAACGCGTTAAAGTTATTCAGGCTTATTATGAAAATGGGCGTTCAAATCAAAATGAATATCACCAATTTTCGAAGAAAATTATCTTCAGTGATGAGGCACATTTTCATCTCAGTGGATTCGTCAATAAGCAGAATTGCCGCATTTGGGCGAATGATAATCCAAGAGTGATTGCCGAAAAACCAATGCACCCATAAAGAGTGACTGTTTGGCGCGGTTTATGGGCCGGCGACAT
Source organism: Anastrepha obliqua (assembly GCF_027943255.1). NCBI lineage: Eukaryota > Metazoa > Arthropoda > Insecta > Diptera > Tephritidae > Anastrepha > Anastrepha obliqua. The sequence continues at coordinate 98,818,354 of NC_072896.1, read as the reverse complement.
TATTGGGCCGTATTTTTTCCAAAATGAGGCCGCTCAGGCAGTTACTGTGAATAGTGTTCGCTATCGTGAGATGATAACGAGATTTTTATGGCTCGAATTGGAAGATATGGATGTGGACGATATGTGGTTTCAACAGGACGATGCCACTTGTCCCACAGCTAACGAAACAATGGCTCTTTTGGGGGAAAAATTTGATGGTCGAATAATCTCACGTCGTGGCGATGTCAATTGGCCGCCAAGATCATGTGATTTGACACCGTTTTACTTCTTTCTTTGAAGTTATTTGAAAGAAAAGGTGTACATCGATAAGCCAGTAACTGTAGTATGATTATAAGTCGGATATGCCTTAACATTAATATTCATATACATTTATTGTTTTGTTTTGGGTTTAAAATAATTTATTGTCCACTTATGCATTCACTTTGCTGTGCCGTTTAAATAGTATCATATTTCTTAAAAGGTTCATTACACTTGAAACTAAATGCAAACATAGCTAACGTAATTCTTTTATGTGCGGCGCGTGAATGCTAGAATCATATTACATAAGTAAACACCGAAAAATTATTATTGGTTTGCATTGACTCAAATTCCTATAAAAACGCTTGTACGTAGTATGTAAGAAGCAGAAATAAAACAATTGCTTTACAAGCTGGATGCCCAGCTTGAAGTAATAATAAAATAAATGAAATAAAAATTATTTTATAAATTATTTTATTACATAACAATTCAAGAGCTAAAGGATGAGACAATTCAGCACATTAACGGCATAGAACCTCAATTATACCTCAGCGTCATCGAAAATTTGGACCATCAGATGGAGGTGTGCCGCCGAGGCCGCGGCGGCCATTTGGCCAATATTTTGCTCCGTGCATAATTGAGCCATACCAGTATTGTCATAATAAAGAGAAAAGACAATAATTTCTTAAAAAAATTGAACTTTATTCAAAATGAACACCGTCCCTTAAAACTTAACCACGCTTTATAATAATAATAATTCTCCAGTGAAGAGTTTCATGCTCTTCCTACATTTCTACATTTCAAAAATTACAGTCTGCATTTTTACAGCTTTTAATTAGCACTTTAATTTTTAGTTTTTAGTAGCCTGTCGCATACACTTTATTTTTACTTTATTTCATACTAATAACCACCTTGTATATTTTCGAAATATGCAAGGGATAATTTTCAATGGCGATAATCTTGTTTGTGAAACATCAAAGTGAACGCGAAAGTACGTGCCATTTACAAAATGTATGCGATACTATTTTCAACTAAATTCGGTGCATACCCAGCGGTATGAAATAGTGCCTTCTCTCAGCCCTGAATGGTAGTCGTAAGTATTGAACTTTGGACGCACCTCATCAATTCTTTTTCCCATTAAAATGTCAAAATATCAGGTGTTACATCCTGATAGCATGTGGCTAATACTCGGGCATGGATATTCAAAATTTTAGTGATACTGAATAGGTGTTGAAATACATTCAGAAATTTCAGGCCGTCTAACTTTTAGGCACAGAATACTTAGAAAAGCTTATCTGAAAGTAAAACTTGGTCTGTACATCTGATATGTTTGAAAAGCGGTTCATTTATTTTTTTAACATTTCATATAAAATTGAAGTATTAAGTTAATACAGATTCAAGAGCGATTAATTTTTTTTATTTTTTTTCTTTAATACTTAAATGGATAGAAATTTTAATACAAAAAAATTAAGTAAAGCATTGAGCGATTCCTTGCCAAGTCATCATCGTCATCAACATTCTTTCGTCTCCCTTGCGGAGTAAAATTTTTCCATTTTGTGCGATTCCCGGATATATTTTTCACTTGCTGTCAGGTCATTGTTTTGCCCACGGCTTTGTATTCCTCTTGAATGCAGCGTCGCCAAGAGCCTCTAAGTCTGCCTCTTCTGCGCTGTGCTTGGGGTTCCAGTCCAGCGCTTGTCTGCTGATTTCAATGACACCTTTCCGTAGGGTATGGCCAAGCCATCTCCATTTACGTTCTGTTTTTTCGTTTGCAATTGGGTTTTGATGGCATCGTCGATGAAATTTGGTGTTAGATATCCAGTTGTCTGGCCACCAGATACGTAGAATGCGTCTCAAGCAACGGTGCACGAACACTTGGAGCTTCTGTACAATTTCCGCAGACAGGCACCACGTTTCACATGCGTAGAGCAGAATTAGTTTGACATTGGAAATGAAAACCTTGGACTGCCACACAGAACGAAGATTTGTAAATGCAGCTGTTGCTTTTTGCAATCTTGTAGATAAATCCTCTTTGCATCCGCTTTCCGCAGTGAATTGGCTTCAATACCTGAAAAACGTTTACATTTTCAATATTTTCCTCTCCGATATTGTAGAATGCATCGTTCGTCTGAACTGTTAAATATTTGATTTTCTTTGCATTAATTTTAAGTCCAGCGGCACTAGAGTGTTTTACGAGATCATTCAACTTGCTTTGCATATCCCATTTGCGTTGAGAGAATAGAACGATATCATCAGTAAAATTTGGGTCTTCGAGATGTTCCATTGAAATCGGTTGCCATTAGCATTCCTCTTTTTCCTGCATTGTCGATTGATGTAGTTTGTGTCTCATCGATGACAACAAGGAAAAGAAGCGGCGACAGAATGCAGCCCTGTCTTACGCCAGCGTCGGTTTGGATGGCATCCGATAAGATTCCATTGCCAAGTGATCTAAGTATTTGAGTCATGGGCCTCGATTTTCCGGAAAAACGGTTTATTTGTAAGCTCGAAAATAAATTAGTGCTTTCAGAGCTATGTCACCATATCTGATGTCGCACCTGATATCAACAGGTATTATAATTGACAACCGCTGGGTATGTATGTATATTTGTATGTTTACGCATGAACGGTTTTGCGTGTGCATGCAAGTAATCAAAATGATACGCGTTTTCGCGAAAACACTTTTTTATTATAAATATTTATGTACTGCGAGATATTGCGACATTGTTGTAACTGACATTGCTGTTAGCCTATGCGCGAGTAAAATCAAAAACCGCGAAATTTGATTGAATCACTCTACGTTGCCTTTATCAGCGCCCGCACCGCATATTCAACGGCATAATTATCGTTAGCATAGTTAATAGTCGCCATTTACATGCATGTATCTATGTGTGTACACTCCCATATTAACCTAGATATGTGTGTGTGTGTGTAGAAAAGGTTGTGCCACACAATTATGCTCATATGCGAACCTATGCACCTGTATGTAAATATGCGCGATATGTAAACAGCTAGGAGGGTGTGAATTTGTAAGCGATCCATTTAGCTCGTCGAAAATACAGTGGCCTTTAATAATTGGATACTGTTGGCCCAATTAATAAGCCGACACTTATAGTTGATTGAGCAATAGATTAACTGCAGTGGCAGGCTATGCAGATATCATACTGATATATTTACGTACATTTTTCATTCACAAATATCAGGGCATAATCAGCGAAGTTGCTCTTTACGCTTTGTGGTGTACAGGTAGATAGCGGCTACAAAATTTTTGTTGCTTTAACTTGGTGAGTTTGATTGTTACAATTTTGAAGTGGCTTAATTATGGCATTAATTTAAGAATCTTTGGCACACTGGCTCTATACTTCTGTAGTTAGGCCAAACTTCATATATGGAATACTTGTATGGTGGTTTCACCAAAGCGCTGCGGTTAAGATGGCTGGGTCACATTCCAAGAATGGACGGTACGAGGGCGCAGAAGAAAATCGTAGAAGCCAGAGCGTTCAACACTAGAGTAAGAGGAAGGCCGAGAACAAGATGGACCGACGAACTAGAGGACGACATCAAGAAACTTAGTATAACGAACTGGAAAAAAGTCGCAAGCGTTCGAGACGTATGGAGGTCCCACGTGCAGCAGGCCAAAGCTCACAAAGAGCTCTAGAGCTAAAAGATGATGATGTATGGTGGCCATTTGCTCAAAAGGTGAGTTACGCTAAAATCATGAGTAAGTCCAAAGAACAGCTTTTTTATGCATTTCTTGTGCTTTAAGGGGTTACATGGGTTTCGTCGGGTAAAAGGCCTATTTTCAATTTTTTTTTAAATGTAAAAAATAATTCAAATTTTTTTCGGTCTTATAGATACATATTTAAAGAATAATTTCTGAAATTAAAAAAAAATATATATTAAAACTCCTCTATTGTGACGTCATTTCCGGTGACCACTCGAAAAAAAGGTGGGTCCGCGTTGTCAGCATAACTCCTGACAGGCTCATCAAAAAAAAAAAAAAAAAACAATAAATGCTTTAGTTAAGACCATAAACTCGTGCTTGAACGAAGGAAAGAAAAATAAAGAAAAATTGGAATTTTGCCAGACATTTTTGCAAAAAAATGAAAATTTCGGTCACATTTGCTTGACATTTTTTTTTTAAATAGTTGTAATTGAAAAAAAAAAAACAAAATCTTTCGTTCAAGCACGAGTAAATTGTATTTCGAACACCTGTGTAAGATTTCATCAAGATCGGTTTAGTAGTTTTCGAGAACATTTGATAACCGACTTTGAAAACACGGTTCCGAGAAAAACGCGTTTAAAGTTTGAGTAACAAAAAAGTGGCTTGGAGCGCACACATTCCAAAGGCTGTATCTCCGAATTTATTATTCGGATCGACTTGAGAATTTAGGATAATATTCCTGAGATGTTATAGAAATTAATAAGCAAAAACAAAATCGATTTTTTAAACCAACGAGACCCATGTAACCCCTTAAGGACTACCCCAAACAAAGCGCTGGAAGTGCTAATCAATTTGCCTGTACTAAATCTCGTACGGAAACACGTGACCGCCGCCTCTTCGCTAAGACTCAAAAGTATGACGCTATAGAAAGACCGTTGGTTTGGCCACGCCTCTATTTTGCTCACCCTGAATAGTCATAAACAAGAAATAGACTATCTATTCCTAGACTCACTTTCGACAAGCTCTTCAAGATGAGTATACCGTCAAGAAGGGAGTGGCAGACAACAAGGCCATGAAAAAGGGAGGAATTAAATTTTTATACAGATGGTTCTACTATGTGGGCAAAAAGTAAGGTGAATTTGGTTGTAAAATGAAAAATCTTTATTTATTCTTGTAAATCAATTTCATTCCCTTCAAAATAATCCCCTCTCGATGAAATACATTTATGCCAACGATTTTTCCGATCCCCGAAATATGCCAAATAGTCCATTTCCGGTATAGCCATCAGTACCTTCTTCGATTCAGCTTTTATCGCCTCAATCGACTTGAAACGCGTTCCCCGGAGTGGTCTCTTCAGATTTGGGAATAGCCAGAAGTCACACGGCGCCAAATTAGGCGAATACGGTGGTTGCGGAACGATATGCGTGGAATTTTTGGCGAAATGGTCACGAAGAACGAGTGCAGTGTGACAAGGTGCATTATTGTGATGCAAAAACCAAGAGTTGTTGGCCCATAATTCTGGTCTTTTTATACGAATTGCTTCACGTAAACGACTCGTAACGCTCAAATAATATTCCTTATTAACAGTTTGACCAGGTGGAAGGAATTCATAGTGGACCACACCACGAAAACCGAAAAAAACTGTCATCATGACCTTTATTTTTGAACGACTTTGACGTGCTCTTTTCGGCCTGGCCTCGCTTTTAGCAATATATTCGCTGGTCGGTTGTTTCAGGGTCTCAAGCATAAATCCAAGTCTCATCTCCCGTAGTGATGCATTTGAGCTTGTCCTGATAGTCTGAAAGCATTTTTCAAACACATCAACGCGACGACTTTTTTCAAAGAAATTGAGAGTTTTCGGTACCAAACGAGATTTGACTTTTCGTAGGCCCAAATGGTCTTTCAAAATGGTTTTCACAGATCCTTCTGATATTTCGATCATATCAGTAAGGTCTTTAACAGTCAACCGACGATTTTTGAGCACTAACTCCTTCACTTTATTGACGTGTTGGTCATCTGTTTACGTCGATGGTCGTCCGGAGCGCTCCAAGTCATCAACACGTTCTTGACCCTCTTTGAAGTCTTTGTACCACTTATAAACATTTTTCTGCGACATGGTCGAATCACCAAATGCCTTCTGCAACATGCTAAACGTTTCCGCAGCCGAAATTTCATTCCGCAAACAAAATTTGATGGCACTTCTCTGCTCAATCAAATCAGACATTGTAAAAATCGAAAAATGCACTCTTGGTCGTTTGGAAAACACAAGCGTAAATATATTACTAATAATGACATTCAGATGAAAGTTGGCCCAGATGTTATTAACAGTGCTGCCAACTCATGAAAAAAATAACTAGAGTGAAATTTTAATCCCGCAAAGTTTGACAAATAAATTAACCTTACTTTTTGCCCACAGTAAGAGGAATTTGAATTATAATTTTTTTTTTAAATTTAGCTCTAGTAAGCTAGACGATAAGGTTGGCTACGGACTATTTTCGACGAAATTAGGACTGGAACTATCCATTCCATTATCAGACTACTGCAGCGTCTAACAGGCAGCAGTTCTAGCTATAAAAGAGGTGGCTACATATCTAAATACGTATGCCGTAACAAAAACGACTATAAATATCTTCTCGGTTAGCCAGGCGGCCAGTAAATCAATGAATGCGGCCCAGGCAGTCCTAAATGATATTAGCGTCATATTCAAGGTCAGCCTTATTTGAGGTCCCGGGCCCAGAGATATTGAGGAAAACTGTAAAGCCGATGAGCTAGCCAGGAAAGGTACTGCTCTTCAGCTACTCAGTGAAGAAAGTACCATTGGGATACCTATGGCCACGAATAAAATAATAGAGGCCAATAAGTCATGGAGAGATGAAGATGCATGCGTAAAAGCTAGATTACTTTAGCCGCAAATAAACAAGAAAAAGACAAAGGAATTGCTTAGCCTCTCAAGAGACGATATCTCGAAGGTTGTGGCATGTGTCACCAGTCATTGATGATTTGGCAGGCATTTCTTGAGATTAGGAGTTTTTTCCCAGAGAGAAAGAGGAAGAAACAGTTGAGTACTTCGTTTGCAATTGTCCAGCCTTAGCTAAAAATATAAGTCACCTATATTTTCAAATATATTATATATTATGTATGTATATATATACATACGTATATGTATTTACAAATGGGTACTTCCAAATGAAACTAGGAGACTAGGAGCTCAAGAAATGCATGCCGAATAGCCAACTACCGGCTAGTAGAACAATTTAAAATGCTAGTAAAACAATTTAAAATGCCTTATTTTCTTCTCCAATTTGATTAAGAAGCCGAAATGTTCAAAGTTTACAATAGGAAAATATTAAAAATTGATCTTTATTGTAACCCCTCAAGAAACGGTTGGTTTTTACTGAACTTTTATTACATTTTGCGAACTGCTTTCCATATGCACTTTTCTATAGTGAAAAAAAGGTAATACTGCAATAACAGCTCATAATTTATCATACAACAACAGCGAAATACAAAAATGTCAAGGATAGTGATATGATTCGATATTCTGTAGACTGTGGATGTTTCAATAGACACTGAGTTGATTGCTTGGCACGTAATCAAAATGATTATTGAAGGCTTTCTAGGTAAAATCAAATCAGAAACCTACAAGTCTGATGTGCAAACTATGTTGGATGCATTCGAAAAGCTTCAAATCTCTCAAAATTCATTTCATGCATTTTCATTTGAATGAATTTAGTAGACAACTCGCCACCGAATCCGACGAGCATAGAGAACGATATCATCAAGTAGCTTTGCCATTTGAAAAAAGGTGACTTTAAAAAACGATACAATTTTACAGAAATTCTTTTCTTATGCATTTTTTTGCATTCTTTTTACTAGATACGAGTTCGAGAGGGAAGAAGCACCGGATACAGTGTTGGCTGAAATTTGTTGGTGGTCAAAAGCGGAGTTAGACAGCGATAGCGATTCGTTCAAATAGTAGCACCAAGTATATTTTGCCCCAATTTTGTTATCCGAAGTCTTTTTCCATTACATAGCAGAGGAGCATTTACATTTCGCATAAGCATCACTGGTACAATCAATTTTAATTGAATTTTATGTGACGGTACACCCGACAGTTCAAGTGAGTTTAAAAATTCCATAGGATATGAAGTACTTAGTTCCGTATCCATAATTGTATCCATTGACAAATATTCCTCCATTTCTCTTTGCACCTCTTTAAAAATGTCAGTGTTGATCCTAGAAACTAGGTCAATTAATTCAATAGAAACTATTTCATTTAATATTGCTCTTGCGCACAACCACTGATCACAACTCAAATTTTGTTGCAATTCCGGAAAAACATGAGCGATGAGATCCACATCATTTTCTACTAAATTGCAAAATTCTCTTGATAGTGATATATAACCTTCTTTGTCAACGTCTAAACAACCATCACCAATTTTCGACAACATTTCTGCATAAAGTCACGAGTCCACGTCATTATGAAGATGAACTCTTATATTCGTTTTGAGTTTTTCAACTTTCGACCATAAGCATGATGATTTAATACATGCTTGAATTTCATCTGCTGGTGTCCCTCTCTGAATGAAGGGTTTGTCGAAAACCACCAGCCAATAAAACTACCATCCCTCCCATTATATCTGAACTATCTCGCAAGTCCTCGAGAGTCCAGTTTAAAGCTTCTATAGCCTACTTGTGAGACATTGTACTTTCATCCCACACTAAAAGCTTACATTCTCGCAGAATCCTACCTCGCGGACCATTTTTACTGAAATTACAGATCTTCCTGTGCCAGATTTAATGGTAATTTTAAAACAGAATGTGCTGTACGGCCGCCGTTTAATAGCGTCGCGGCAATACCCGAAGAAGCTACAGCAACTGCTATTTGTTTGTCTTTTCTGACGGACATTAATAATAGGTTAAGCAAGAACGTCTTTCCGGTTCCTCCTGGTGCGCCGAGAAAGAAGAGTCCACCATTGCCGGAGTCTATTTTACGTAAAACTTGGTGGAAAACATGGTTTGCTCTGGAATTAATTGAGGGACTAATTCTGTTACTTGATGTTGCAGTGCTATAATCTCGAGCAATTTCATTATTAATGTCATCTGTATTGTTTCGTCGAGGGCTTTGCATTCCAAAATCATTTAATTTTTTTCCAACCATTGTAAAAACCTTATTTTCGATTATAATTAGCGTTTCGTTGTAGGTTCCTTCATTGAAAGTCATATCTGTATGTACCCGCTGCCGTTGATGTAAAAGATCTTCGGCCATGTATCTATTCTTTGTACTTATCCCAAAGAGTTTGAGGATTAGAAAGACCGCAAGAAGATAAAAGCGTAGCGTAAAGTTACCTGATTTTATCTGGTGATCGACATTGTACCGCTTCCTCCATAGTTTCGTCCCAATGATTATCATTTTCTAACAATCGTCGAGATTTTTGAGGTGTTCCATGTATAATAACGGGGAACCTGAGAGTACAATAATGTCCTTGCAAAAGTATCATTCTGACAAAGGTGGAAAAAGGCAGTCAGCGTGGTCTTAGGAGGAGAAAAAATCCTCTCTAGATAGATCAGATTTCCGTTTCCGAGGCATTTTTAAAGAAGAACAGAGTAAGAATTAAAATCAGTGGTAAGATTTAAAATAATCAAGTGACATCTAACCACAAAAATAACACCAAACCTAAAAAATCTAAATTTTATATATTTTATATTATATAAAAATATAAAAATAACAGAAGAATACCAAATATCAGATCATCAAGAAAATGGTAAAATTCCAATTACTAAATCTGACCCAAACAAACAAATAAATAAACTGGGCAAGCTAAATAAAACTGTTTAATAAAAAAACAATAAATATAGAAAAATTTCAAACAGCTGAAATTTTGAGATTTTTTAACAAACAATTTTTTTATCATTCAAAAAAAATAATTTTTTTTTAATAAGAAGTATCCTATGTTACTTCTAACACCTTCAAAAGCATGTGTACAAAGTTTCATAATAATTGGTTAAGTAGTTTTGGCGTGAAAGCGTAACAAACAAACTTACATTCACATTTATAATATTAGTAGGGATGGAATACATTCCTTTTTGTTACATTTTTTTCAAGTACGTTTAACCCATAGGTGCTCAATGTCTTTGACAACCCCTAGTGAATTTTTCCAAGTAATCTTTTTGTAGAACATATTAACCCTTTAATACCCAGTTTAAAAGGGCTTTTGAACAACTTAAAAAAATGGGTTAAATAGTCACATAACGGCGGGTTCCAACGGGTTAAAATGTTCAACAAATATCTATCATTGAGTTTTACTAAAAGTCTTCTAAGACGAAATTTAAGAAAAATGAATATTTGTACTGGACTTATCATATTATTCAATATGGCATTTGATCAATATTGCGAAATTTTAATACACTGTAAAAACCCAGTTGGGGTTTTACTATTCGACATGAGTATCTTTCATTTGCAATTGGTTTTGTTTGGGCCCGAAAATTGCTGTCTCACAGTGTAATTTATGAGCAGCATTTATACAAAGTGGATGACAATCTATAAAAAAAATTCAGCTAATTCCCCTAAGCTTTGGCGAAAAAGAAATCCATTATTTTCTCGGTAGATGGCTGTAGTCATCGATATCTCATAAAGTATCGATAAAACAATTTAAAGTTTATGCTCGTGTCAAGGTGACATTTCACACTAAAAAAATTCGGATGCTGTTTTTTGTTTATTCCATTCAGTTGTAAGTTACAGGGTGTTAGCAGTGGAAGTCAACAAAGAGAAAATTCGGTACATTTTACAGTTTTTCTTTGACAAAGGCGAAAGTGCAAGTTAGGCTGTTCAAGTTGTGAAGACCTGAAATTCCGCTCGGACATTTTTGATATTAAAGATAATGTCGATAAAATCAAGGAAACAATCGAAGTTGACCGGCTTGTTAGTAATCATAGCATCGCCCAGGAGTTAAAGATCGATCATGAAATAGTTTGAAACCATTTGCGCAAAAACAAGCCCGATAGTTGGGTGCCACACCAATTAACATCAAAAAACATGACAAGCTTCTATCTGCGAAGCCTTGGAATGAAAACTTAATGAAATCGACCCATTTGCTAATGGCAGGGGTTGAGAAAAATGTCTCATACGAAAATATTGCGCGAAAACGATCGTGGTGGCCAAACCAGGGAAGGAAGGCGAATGTTCTAAGGTATATTTTTGTTGGGCCTTGATCACTTATTATGATTTGCTTCCGTATGGCTAACAACTAAATTTAGATCTCTACTGTCAACAACGGGACCGTTTAAAGCTAGCGATTGACCAGAAACGGTCAAGATTGGCCAACAGAGAAGATTTTGTGTTCCATCACGACAAAGTAAGGCCACCCATGTCTGTAGTGACCCGCCAAAAACTCTGCGAGCTTGGTAAGTAAGTTTGAATGCGCTCCATTCGATCAAACGATTAACATTTTTTCCTTCCATTGTAAAACTTCCTGAGTGATACGAAATTGGTATCAAGAGAAGATTGTGAAAATCGACTTTTAGAGTTGTTTGTCAATAGGGACCAATAAAAAAATAAAAAATAAAAATGAATTTGCAAAGAACACCTCCACCGGGCGGTGGAAATTCGTTCAAAAATCGAGCCACTATTAATACACCATCTATAGGAGGAAATCTATTAAAAAAACATGAAAATATAGAGAAAGAAGATATTAAAAATTTATCGAAACAACTACAAAATATGCAACAAATTTGTGCTGAATTAAAAAATGAGCTGCAACAGCTAAAAATAGAAAACGCTAAACTAAAAGCCCAAACTGCAGTCACTAGTAAAACCAACAGTGCACAGCAAAATAAAACACCACCTCAATACGAAACCGATGAAGAAGAGCTAGATCGAGAGACGGACTGGATCTTAAAAAAGCGTCCATCTAAAAAACGAAAAGCTGTCAATTCACCTGAACAAATAGGCTCAACTTCAAACTTGAATACAGTAATTGCCAACAATAAAACACCAAAAGATGATAAAAAAGTCCCACGTCCGCCACCAATTATGGTAACAGCTGAATGTGAGTACCAAAAACTGTTCAACATAGTAAAAAACGGGTCTAGCAATACGTTCTCTATTAAACTCCTGAACAATAAGATCTATAAAATAAATACATTTGATCCAGATGATTATAGAAAGACTACAAAGTCGCTATCAACACAAAATATCTCTTGGTACACTTATGAAAACAAGCAAACAAGACCAATAAAAGTTATAGCAAAAAATCTTCATCATTCGTGCGATCCTACTGATATCATACAAGATCTTAAAAAACAAGGCCTAAAAATCACTAATGCAGTTAAAAAGCTAAAATGGAAAACAAAGGAGCCACTAGATATGTTTCTACTCACATTCGAATCAATTGAAGATATTAAAAAGATATTTGAAATAAAAACAATCTTACATGCGGTTGTCAAAATTGAAGCGATTAAACAAACAACATTAATTCCTCAATGTAAGTCATGTCAGTCCTACGGACACACTCAAAATTATTGCGGCAAGCAGCCACGCTGTGTCAAATGTGCGCAGAAGCACAAAACAATCGAATGCACAAAATCAAAGGAGCAGCTGCCAAAATGCTGCAACTGTGGAGAAGCACACCCTGCTAGCTACAGAGGCTGCATAGTAGCCAAAGAACTACAAAAAATTCGCGACAAAAAAATCGGACAGCGGAAAAATAACACTGAGGCTGAAAGCCAAACTAAAGGAAGAGAGAAAAATAAAGATGAAGCTAGTACAAAATCAATATTGCACAAACCAATACCAATTCCAGCACCAAGTAATCTACCAACCTATTCACAAGTGGCAAAAACTAACGAAAATGTCACTCCACATGAAGAAAATATACTTTCAAAAATATTGCAGAAACTAACAGAACAACAAGAATTTAACAAATCACTGGAGCAAAGGTTGCAAAATCTTAAATTTAAAATTTATCAGTCAATTACACATGCCTAATTTTTTAAAAATAATGTTATGGAACGCGAACGGTCTCCCAAAACACCGGCAAGAATTGGAAATGATTCTTAATTCAGAAAAAATCGACATTTGTTTAATTGCTGAGACGCATTTCACTAATCAAACTTTTTTCAAGATCAAAAACTTTGAAACTTACCACACTATTCACCCAAGCAACAGTGCCCGAGGCGGAAGTGCTGTAATTATTAGAAGCAATATTAAACACTACGAACAAGAAAAAGTCAGCACCAATGAATTCCAAGCCACCACCATCACAATTAATGCTGGAGGTGATCTAGCATTGACAGCTGTTTATAGTCCTCCAAGGCACCAAATCAAATACGATCAATATGTCCATCTTATTGATCGTCATAAAACAAAATTCATTATGGGCGGTGATTTTAATGCTAAACATATCCATTGGGGATCTAGGCTAACAACCACTAAAGGAAGGGAGCTCTTCAAAGCACTTCAACAAACAAACTGTAACACTGCATCTTCATGGATGCCAACGTATTGGCCATCTGATCCACAAAAAAATCCGGACCTTATCGATTTCTTCATCACCAGAAAAGTCTCCAGTGCTTATCTTAATATTGAAAATGGGCTAGACATGAATTCAGATCACTCGCCAATCTATCTCACTCTCAGCGAAACGGTAGTGTTACGTGATCCAGTTCTCAAATTAACTAGTCAATTTACCGACTGGGATTATTTTCGCAAAATGCTAGAAGAATCTGAAGACAATACGTTTCCAATGGAATCAACAACAAAGATAGATGACGAAGTTTTAAAACTGACGAGAGAAATACAACACTCTGCTTGGTCGAGCACACCTCCTTTAGTGAAAATTTCAGCTGGCCACAAATACACAAAAGATATAAAAGAAATGGTGCTAAAGAAGCGAAAAATGCGGCGTAGGTGGCATCAAACAAGATCACCTGTTGACAAAGCAGCTTTGAACAAAGCAGCGAAAGATCTCAGCCATAAAATTAAAGAATACAAAAATCAATCATTTACAAACTACGCACAGCAATTAAATAATAAAAGAGACACAAACTACTCACTATGGAAATGCACCAAAAAGCTTAAACAGCCAGCTAACCATAATCCACCAATCAAAGTAGGCAATAATGGATGGGCGAAAACCAACATAGAAAAGGCGAACATATTTTCAGATTATCTAGCGAAAATCTTTACACCCAATAGCGACACATCACCAATACTAAATAATGATGGCATAGCCAATGATAATTATGGCGATATAGTACCCATAACTGAAGATGAAATGTGCGCCGAGATAAAAAAATTGAAGTCGAAGAAATCTCCAGGGTTTGATTTAATAACTGCCGAAGTCCTCAAACAAGTTCCACGAAACATTATTACTAAGCTAACAAACATAATGAATGCTTGCTTTAAGCTGCAATATTTTCCAATCTATTGGAAAATAGCTGATGTCATCATGATTCTAAAACCAGGAAAGCCTCCAAACGATGTTGCTTCATATCGACCAATTTCACTGTTACCCATCTTGTCAAAACTGTTGGAAAAATGTTTGATAAAGCGCCTAAGCAATATCATAGAAAATAAACAAATAATACCAACACACCAATTTGGATTTCGCGCGCGCCACTCAACTATTGACCAAATTCACAGATTAACTCGTATCATCGAGAACACATTTGAAGAAAAAAATGTCTGTTCGGCTGTATTTCTCGATGTCTCTAAAGCTTTCGATAAAGTATGTCATGCTGGCCTGCTGTGGAAAATAAAGAATGTACTGCCAACAAAATGTTTTAATATCTTAAAAGCCTACCTATCTGAGCGCTATTTTCGCGTCAGGTACGAAGATGAGTTCTCTGAACTGAAAGAGATAAAAGCTGGTGTGCCGCAAGGAAGTGTGCTTGGACCTCTTCTCTATCTACTTTTCACTCACGACCTGCCAAACAGCAGAAATTGCTTTATAGCAACATTTGCTGATGATACTGCAATATTAACCGTCGGAAAGACAGAAATAGAGTCTACTACACAACTGCAGCTTGCTATCAATAAAATATACAATTGGACAGTTAAATAGCACATTAAACTGAACGAAACAAAGTCTGTACACATCAACTTTACAAACAAAAAGACCAACTACCTGCCAATATACATAAACAGCATTAAAGTACCATACTCTAATACAGCAAAGTATCTAGGTATGACGCTCGACACGAAACTTAGATGGAGTGCGCACGTGAAAAAGAAAAGAGAAGAACTGGACCTAAAATTCCAAAATATGCATTGGCTAATGGGTAAGCAATCAGCGTTATCCGCACCCAACAAGATACTGCTTTACAAACAAATTCTCAAACCTATCTGGACCTATGGGATTCAGCTATGGGGTTGCACCAGCTATAGTAACACAGCGCATATACAAAGATTTCAGACTAAGGCACTCAAGCATGCAGTTTGTGCTCCATGGTACATTAGGACGCAAGATCTAGAACGTGACCTCAATATTGATTCGGTTACGGCAACCATAAAGAAATTTGCTAAGTCGCACGCAGAGCGACTAAGCAAGCATGTTAACAATGAAGCCTTGATTCTTAACGATAATACACAATGGAAACGAAGGCTCAAACGTAAAAAACCTCTAGATTTAAACTAATTAATAAATAAAAATCAGTTAAAAGTATGAATTGTATTTTGCTGAGGATTAACTTAAATTATTTGTTGTAACAAAACTCCACAAAAATTGCTCGTTAGTATATATATGTAATGTTATACTAGTTGCAATGAAAATACTAATAATAAAAAAAAAAAAAAAAAAAAAAAAAATAGGGACCAAGACTTCTATGAGAGAGGCAATATGAAGCTGCCTTAAAAATCGCAACAAATTATACAACAAATGGTTCATATTTGACTCTAGTCGGATAGTCCGAAACAACTTAAATACGTAAAAATAATGGATTTTCCTTAAACTATATATGAACTTATCCATATTTATGTATGATTCCGTCAAAGAGATTTGGTAAAGTGGACCAATTACGTAGGTAGGTATGTTGTTTTTGTTTTTATTTTGGGTGAGGTAGGGTTCAAAATGACTTCACACTTACAGCGACCGTCGCCTACTGCGTTGAGTGGTATGGCCCCTGAAACAATCCCTCCTTTTCTTCTGGGGAGAACCCTACCCGAGACTACTTTCCGCATTACCTCGGGAAGGCCCAGAATGGCATCCATAAAAATGACTAAATCTTTTCACCCACGTCAGGGCTCACCATATTTGTAGCCAGCTTCATGCAATAAGCTCGTCTTCTTATATCTCTACGTCAGGTAGTACGTCATTCCGAGTCAATGACTCAAGTGTCTGTGGTTGTCGTCGACCCCTTAATTTCTGCCAGTCTTCACTGCACTGCTGGTGATGCTGCGCCTGGTGCTGGTAGTATTGATTTGCTGCTGTGCTTTGCGCTCCCAATCGATATGGCGGAGACGCATTATGATTTTTGCGACGGAAGCTCGAACTGACTCCCATTTCCCGCTGGTTGAACACTAGGCCGGGTCGATTTGGAGGGAGGCAAAAAAATCGCCCATTGCTCTGTGAAAATCATATTCTAGGGATCAAAATAAGAAACTTTGCCGAAGGAACCATACCTCTAAAACGAATTCTGATGTCCCCCAATTTGGGTCGAACTTTTTAGTTTCTTTTCTCATGGCCTCTTTTCTAAAGGCCAAAAATGGTGATATTTTGAAATGATTGTATGGGGAACCCCCCCTGGGGAGTTCCAGGGGGTGTGCCACTGGCATGGGTGGATCGGTCGTCCAAAGTTAGTGGGGGTCGGTCATACATTTGGACTCGATTGGATCACTCTAAATGGAAAAAATACGGCCCATTTTGGAAAAAATACGGCCCAATGAAGTCGCCGGCCCATAAACCCCATCAAACAGTCACTCTTTGTGGGTGCATTGGTTTTTCGGCAATCACTCTTGGATTATCATTTGCCTAAATGCGGCAATTCTGCTTATTGACGAATCCACTGAGGTGAAAATGTTCCTCATCACTGAAGATTATTATCCTCGAAAATTGGTCATTCACTGCTGCCATTTCCTGCCACTACTCTGACCATTGTCGACGCTTGAGATGGTCAAGAGGCTTTAGTTCTTGAGTCAATTGCACCTTGTAAGCGTGTAAGAGCTGTACGAGAAAGTGTTTTCACATCTCCTACAGACCCGGTTTGCTCAAAATTTTGCACAATTTTTCCGATTGTACGCACATTTGGACGATTAAATTGACCGAAAAAATCACGAAGTGCGCGATATGCATTTTGATTTGAACGCCCGTTTTCATAATAAGCTTGAATAACTTCAACGCATTGCTCGATTGTCTATCTTTCTATGGTTCAAATTGAGTTAGTCTGAAATTGAAAAATGTCAAATGAAATGCAGAAAACAACTTGACGTTTATGTGTGGTTCACATTCAACATCGTCCCTTAAAATTTAACCACCCCTTAGACTTTAAAAACAAAATAAATAATTGGCGCACACATCTATTAGTTTCACTTCTACAGTTTCTAGCCGACTCTGAAGGGCAAATGTTTTTTTATGAGGAGCTTTTTCATGGCAAAAGTACACTCGGAGGTTTACCATTGACTGCTGAGGGTGGCCGCTATCAGAAAAAAGGTTTTATTCATGTTCTTGGTGTTTCATGCAAGGAAATTCGAATCTACGTACTCTGAATGGTAGTTACGCAGCAACTAAATGACTATAGCGACCGCCACATAGACTTTACTTTTCAAAAACCCCACAAAAAATGGTTGAGTGGAATTAGATTTCATGGCTGGTTTAAATCACCATTATGTGAAATTAATCGACCTGGAAACTTAGATCCCAAATATGAAATGCTTTCCCGTATTGTTTGACTTGTTACTCCATATTGCTCAAACTTAAGATCGTCTATATCTATTCCTTCAAGCTCAGGCAACAAAAAACTTCAATCATGTGTCTATAGCGGTACTCATTGACAGTAACAGCTCTTTGGTTTTCATCTTCAAAGAAACACGAACTAATAGAACGTCCAGTTTTTGATCTCCCAGTCCTTACTCTATTCTCAACAGAACCAGTTTCTCGAAATTCGTTCAACAACCTTTGAATTGTCGACTCCTTCAGACGATTATTTCCACCAAAAAAATCATAATAAATTTCAATAATTTAAAAGCGTTGTTCTTCTCGTATAAAATTGTACATCTGTCCACTTGACAAATGTCAAAGATGACATAGAAAAAGGCACCGTCCAGAAATTATTCATTACAGTCATCTAGGCGTCACTTTTCAAAGACCCTTTACCTATTTGGATCTATGTAGGTGTAGCCTAGCAGCCACATACATGTATAAGTATATGTCTCCAAACTTACTCATACTTAGCTGTATATGAATTTCAAAAAATTTATAATACACACGCATGTTCTCATATGCATGTGCGATAGTATATTCGTATATGTGTACGTGCATGCACTTGTCTAGTCATAAGTGTGTTTGTAGTGTCACCAAGCTGTCGGTAAGGTGCATAGCTCCTTGTTCTTTGCAAATATCTGACTGCTGTGAAAATTGCTTGACGATATGGTGTTTTTGCTGCTGCGGGTGTTTTCTTCTGCTGAGGCAGCGTAACATTTTTTTTTTATATTTATTTTTTTATCAAAATACCCATGGCGCAAATTACAGATTCCAGCTTTTTCCTGTTTATCATATTTTTCGGTGTTTTTTTTTCTTTCTTAAACGTTAAAAATGATAAGGACAATTTTACACACAGGATGTGAGGTTAAAAATGACTTGAAAATTTTTCTAATAAAAGCTCCTAAACATAGCTGATAAAAAGAGAATCAAAAGTAAATTGCTGGCTTTCACTTGAAAGACTTAGCAAGCCAATATATGAGCCGTTTTCTTTGCAAGTGGTGGAAGTCCATTTTCACAAAAATGACAAGTTCATAGTCAATTGGTTATTTATAAACTCTTTCGAAAAAAATCTGTTCAAATATTTACTGCTTTTTATCATTGCAAATTTTCGTAGTCAATGAAGTAACAAGTACACAATAAGTACCTTAAAAATGGTGTATGTCCACTTTTCTGAAAGACATATTACTATTTAGTTCAAAATTGTACTACATAATTTCTTTAGTATATTTTTATACTAGGTGAAGTCCAAAATAAACAAGACTGGCGTCTTAAAAATGTTTTTGATGGCGCCATCTTTTTAATGAATTCATGCATTGGAAGTTATATCCCTAGTTGACTTCCAGTGAAAGCTTGGTGACATTCGGTTCAGTGGAAGCGAAGTTATTGCCTCTTAAGTGTCGGTGTGTTTGTGTCATCGGTACAACAATGAGTTTCGAACAAAGAGCTAACATCAAATTTTATTTTAAAATCGGTAGAACGTTTACCGGAACACTTGAATTGATGAAAACCCTTATGGCGATGATTGAGTTCATGAGTTGTTTACACGTTTCAGAGATGGTTGTGAGGGCATAAATGACAATGAACATACCGGCCGCCCAAAATAACTAATCAACGAAAACTCCATCGAAATTATTCGTAAATTACCAAAAATTAACCGAAATCATCGTTGAAATTCATGGAACCGGAGTTGAATATGTCCAAAACATCGATTTATTGCATTTTAACTGATCATTTGTGATTACGAAAGGTCTGTGCACGTTTCATTCCGCACAAGTTAATTGAGGACCAAAAATTGCTTAGAATGCAACATTCGAAAGACCTCATTAAAGAAGCGAGAAAAGACGAGAACTTCCTTTACAAGATTGTAACTGGTGATGAAACGTGATGTTTCCAGCATGAATCGAATTTAGGCGTCAAAGTGCTGAATGGAAGGCCCCAGATGCGCCACCAACCAAGCCATCACGTTTTGGGAAGTCAAAAATCAAGTCGATGCTCATTTGTTTTTACGACTCCAAGGGAATTGTCCACAATGAGTTCGTGCCAATGGGTCAAACCGCCAATGCAATTTTCTATTTTGGCATTTTGAAGCGTTTGTTGTATCGCATTCGTCGAATTCGCCCTGAATACCGCGAAGGTGGAAGCTGGCGTTTATTGCATGATAATGCATTATCTCATCCATCCACTCTTCTGACTGATTTTTTGACTAGAAATCGCATTTTAATCATCAATCACTCACCGTATTCGCCTGATATGGCTCCCTGTGACTTCTACTTATTCGGAGAATTGCATTTGACCATGAAAGGAAAGCGTTGTGCGTCCGTAGAGGCCATCCAAATGGCTTGTACCGACATCCTGAAGGACATTTCGGTCAATCACCTGAAACACTTTTTTGAAAATCTTTTAAATCGCGCAAAACAAGGTATCGTGGCCAGACTATTTTGAATAAATAAACTCGAAGTTTTCAAAACAAAGCTCCTGTAGTTTCTGTTTTAGCTCAGTCTTGTTTTTTTTCGACTTCACCTTGTATGCTTGCCAACATTGCAAATGACATTAACATTTTTAATGTGGCTTAAAGTTGTTCAGTCCCCCCAAGAACGGCGTTGAAACCAACGGCCATAAATTTTTATATTCTGTGCATTCTTATCTACCAAATAATACCGATTGTGGAAGTATCGTGAGTACTATAAGAAAAAAGATTTGTTGTATGTCCCTAGAGACTATTAAAAAAAGTTGATTTTGCTTGAAATAAAAAAAGCTGATTTTGTTTTTATAAAACCATTAGGAGGTGCTACTTTAAGAAGGCTAAAAAATATCAATGCTGAAGAAGTCAATTGGTTGAAAATATGCTGGATAAGGGTTTTAAAAAGCAAACCATATAAAATGTTCTATAAAACTTCACTTGGTGAGAATGAGAATTCTAAATCGCTCAATGTATTATATTATCCTTACGACAGAACTTCGGTACACCATGATTACATCATCCTCCCAGAGCCATCATATTCGAAAAATGTACGGATATGATTGATTTATTACCATATATCCCTCCAATGCAATATGACTATTTTCGGTAACTTAATCATAATGAAAAAAGTTGAGGTATATTAAGAGTATAAGTAATCTTGTCTAAATGGTAAGTGTTGAAATACATCCTTTTTATTTTATTATTTTTAATTTTATTTATAGTCTAATAATTAATTTAATATTTTTAATATTTACAGCATGATTCCAGAGTAGGGTGAGAAGGGGTCCTTCCCTCTTCTTCGTTTTCGAGAAAAGTAACCGAACGAATCCCACTAGTAGCTGATGCAAATCCATCTGAAGGAAGATTAAAAGCTCCTTCTATATCGATAGAGATCCCTAATGTAAATTCCTTGAAAGCACGTCCCCTTCTATTTTATTTTAGAGTTGTATTACGAAATGCGAAAAAATCGCATATGAAAGGAATAAGAACCACACACGGACTAAGCGTGTTTAGAGTGGTGAACGCTTACCGCACTGTTTCAGACAATGTCATAGCAGTCATATCGAGAAAAATCCCTATAGATCTCTCGATCAAAGAGCTTCAGTAGCTGTATAATCTAGCGGGAGAAGTACCGCTCGGTGTTATTAAAGAAGAAGAGAAGCAGCGAGCCATCAGAGAGTGGCAGCAACACTGGGACCTTTTAAAAAATGATCGTTGGACGCACAAACTGATACCAGACATACCGAAATGGTATCGAAGGAAGCACGGGGAAGTCGACTTTTATGTGACGCAACAGCTGAGCGGTCCCGTATGTTTTAAAGAGTACATACACAACTTTTATTTGGAAAACGACCCCTTTTGTCCTGTCTGCCCTGACGAGCCAGAGAATGCAAGGCATGTGCTATACCGTGTCTGCATTTCGACACAGGAAGAGAAGACCCTTGCAGGGATTTTGACGAGCATCCTACAGAGGCAAGCCCCACGATGCAAATGTGCGATAGGTCTGCAAAATGGCGAGCATTAAGTGGTGTACCAGCGCGTATAAGGAGAACGAAGAATCGTTCCAGGCTAATAGAAATGCTGAAGAGTCGTTGCAAGACGAACACCGGACAGATTCTCGTACTAACAGAGACTGATTGCCTTGAGTTAATATAACATACTCCATAACGGCTTCCCGACGTATTACTTAACGGGAGGAGCAACCGTTCGGACAAGAGGTAGTTTTAGTTTGGGGTAAAGTCCCGCACTGACGGCCACAATGTGGCTATAGGTTTTCGGTGCTTTCCTCCTCCATAAAAAAAAAATAGAGTTGCATTGTTTACTTTTCAAAGCTGTGACCACGAGAATGACCTTAGAGTATGCGTGCTGACGTGGAGAGATGCAATTCGGGTGGTTTTGTTGTCGGATGTTGTCGTCCAACAATTTTGAGGTCCAAAAAGGTAAGACTTATGGGCCTAAATTCCTTTGGTTTCATAAGAGAAATTCTACCTTCTTTAGTGATAAAAACTACGCTTGTCATGGTCTATCCGCACGGTACGTGACAAAAATTTAGGTAAAATACGATTTTCACAGAGCAATGAGCGATTTTTAAATCGACCCGCCCTATTGAACACATATCTCGTGAGAGTGTTCATGGCTATTGGAAACTCCAAAACACATTCTAGTGCATCTCTTTCTTCTTTAAAGTGGTCACAGCGCAAAATTACATGTTCCGCACTCTCCACGGTGTTGGGGCAGTCTGGACAGAAAGGGGTGTCTCTAAACCAACTCACTTATACCGTTACCGATTCTTTGTGGTACCAGAGTAGTATTTTACTTGCTGGTACCATAAAGAATCAGCCATTGATCTGGTTGACACTTATTTCCCTAAGGCCTTGAGTATCATTCAAGAGCAATGAGCCCGCGTATCTAAGCCAGTGGCATGTCACGCAGGACAGTAAAAGAGAAGATGCCTGACAGACTCTTCCTCCTCCTCATTCTTGTAGGTTCTGCAATAGTCGAAATGAGGTACGTTCAATCTTTGAGCATGTCGACTTAGGAGGGAGTAGCCTGTGATTTAAAGCAACTAACCCATCTTCTGTTGTCTGGAGTGACAATGGTACCTGTACCGCGCAGTTTGTAGCTTGAGAGGGGTATGCCTGTAATCCCCATGCCAGGAGGGTGGTGAGTAATAACGCCCTCTATCGCTAATTTGTCTGCCTTACAATTACCTGGAAATAACAGTGATAGAATTCGTGTCAACTCCACCAAGAGATCGCCACTTGGCTATCAGAATAAATATAGATTTCTCTAAAGGTAGTCTCATTTTCGCCTAACCAGACAGTTACCTCATTAATGGCTAGAGTTTGACATGGATATATGTTACAGTTATTAGGAAGACGAGCCGTACTTTGCTGACTTTTGCCAAAGAATTGTTTGTTGGCCAAAGCCAACTTTATCGTTAAACTTTGAGCGATCAGGCAGTTTTTCCGACCAGATAGATTGTCAAGCCACTCACGTCTAGCTGGAATTTTAGTACTAAATATTATATATAAGTAGCTGCTCGGCCTATTTGGTGTTGCTTCCTAAATGGAGGGCTCTACAATTTTAAGCTGACTCCAAACGGCAGAAGGTTTTTTTGAGGAACTCTTTCATGGCAGAAATATACTCGGAGGTTTGCCGATGCCTGCCGAGGGCGACCGCTGTTAGAAAAAACTTTTTCTACCGATTGGTGTTTTATGCCAACAGACTCGAACAAAAGGCACTTCCGAATAATAGTCGCGCACCAACACATTCAGATATGGCCGACGCCAGCTGGGTGAAATTACTTGAACTTTTTTAGAAGATCAATAGCAGCAATGTTAAAAGAAATTACTAACTTTATAGTATTTTACTTAGCTTTTCACAACTTTTTTGGCTTGCATGAGATTTCTATTAAAGTACTATTTTGCTAATTTTATAAAATTTTCCTTAATTTTTATGTCGTGTGTGCTGCTGTTTAACTTTATTTTAATTTTAGATGTTGATTAAAGCAGCTAAATGCAGTATTTGCATTTGGTTAACCAACTGAAAATGAAAGCTGCAACAACAGTCACATCAAAAATTGTGCATAACCAGTGGACAGTGGCGATGCGGCTAAATTAAAGTGACCGCGGGAGTTAACATTTCAATGCATACATACATACATATAAATGTAGATGTGGATGTTTGCAAAGGTTAATATAGTGACGAATGTGTATTATATAAAAGTATACAAATACCTAATTGCATGTGTGTTAGTGCTTTGTTTACCAACGCCTGATGTCTCTTTCAATGTAAACACAAATGAAAGCGGTTGCAGGTAATTGTGGGGTGCATATGCTGCAAATTAACTTTGTTGCCGTCAACATGCGGTTGCAAGCATGATTTTCATAGTGTTTATAAACACACCCACGTACGCTCACACATACACGTGCGTACATTGAAGTCTTTGTATGCATGCGTGCATTTACAAGCTGGTTGATTTGTTTATTTGCGTGCGAATGGCGGGGCGAACGCGGATCGTTGCTCATCAGTTTGTTAACAGAGTTAAATAATTGAGTAATGCAAATGAGTGAGGAGAATACCAAGCGGAGTATGTAGAATGTGCAGTTTCATATTCAACTGCACACCAACGCTAATAAGTACATACCCTGCAGGGAAAAATACTTGTTGTGCACTAAAGTACTACCGGTTCACTTTTAAACTCAACCAGTGCGCGTTTTGTCTTTTTCCATGTTAGCAAATGGTATTTTTAACACGGCGATGTCTATAAAGAATATCATATTCTTTTTCTTTTTCAATACCTAAATTTTTGCATAATTGGTTAGACTGCCTTACAAAGGATGGTTAAATTTCAAGGGCCGATGTTGAATGTGACCCACACCTAAACTTCAAGCTTTTATGAATTTCATTTGACAGTTTTCAATTTCAGACTAACTCAATTTAAACCATGGAAAGATACACAATCGAGCAACGCGTTAAAGTTATTCAGGCTTATTATGAAAACGGGCGATCAAATAAAAATACATATCGCGCACTTCGTGATTTTTAGGTCAATTTAAGCGTCCAAATGTGCGTAAAATCGGAAAAATTGTGCAAAAGTTTGAGCAAACCGGGTCTTTAGGAGATCTGAAAACACCAGTGCATGCTCGTACAGCTCGTACTGCAGTAAATATTGCTGCTGTTCGCGAAAGTGTTGCTGAAGAGCTGCCCACCTCAACTCGTCGTCGTGCCCAAGAATTGCACCTCTCACGCTTGTCGTTGATGAACATATGCATAAAGATTTGCATTTATACGCTTATAAAGTGCAATTGACTCAAGAACTAAAGCCTCTTGACCATTTCAAGCGTCGTCAATGGTCAGAATGGTTGCAGGAAGTGGCAACAGTGAATGACCAATTTTCGAAGAAAATCTTCTTCAGTGTGTGGCACATTTTCACCTCAGTGGATTCGTCAATAAGCAGAATCGCCGCATTTGGGCGAATGATAATCTAAGAGTGATTGCCGAAAAACCAATGCACCCACAAAAAGTTACTGTTTGGTGCCGTTTATGGGCCGGCGGCATCATTGTTCCGTATTTTTTTCCAAAATGAGGCCGGTCAGGCAGTTACTGTGAATAATGTTCGGTATCGTGAGATGATAACGAACCTTTTATGGCTCGAATTGGAAGATATGGATGTGGACGATATGTGATTTCAACAGGACGATGCCACTTGTCACACAGCTAACGAAACAATGGCTCTTTCGGGGGAAAAATTTGATGGCAGAATAATCTCACGTTGCGGCGATGTCAATTGGCCGCCAAGATCATGTGATTGGACACCGTTGGACTTCTTTCTTTGAGGTTATTTGAAATAAAAGGTGCATATCGATAAGCCAGCAACAATTCAAGAGCTAAAGGATGAGACAATTCGGCACATTAACGGCATAGAACCTCAATTATGCTTCAGCGTCATCGAAAATTTGGACCACCGGAAGGAGGTGTGCCGCCGAAGTCGTGGCGGCCATTTGGCCGATGTATTGTTCTATACGTAATTGAGCTATACCAAGTTTTTTATAATAAACAGAAATGACAATAATGTCCTAAAAAAATTGTATTTGGTTCTAAATCACCACCGGCCCTTGAAACTTAACCACCCTTTACAACGTGCAAGCGGTTCATTTCGACTAAAATTGGTCTTGTGATAAGGTAAATTGCTAAGTCTAAGGTTACGAGTGGAACAATTAAAAAGTATTAGCTCAATCAAGAAGTGATATTTGATATGGTTCGTAACTGTGTCTCTTATAAACATTACCGATGAAATCATTCTCCGCATTTCTAAAGTTGGCAATGCTGACAAGGTCAACGAAGTGAATAAATAGCAAATCTAGTGAAACGTTTCTGAACCTTCTCAATGCTTAAAGATGAACCTATATATAATGGATCCAAAATAATGCTGTAACATTTGAGTATTGATCTCACAAGAGAAAAATACAAATTCCTCAGGGGAGAAATATCGTGGAATTCCCTTGAAGTCCTTATTACAAAGCCAAGCATAGATCTAAACTTTGCAATCATAAAGTCTATATGTTTAGAAAACGATATTTTCGATGTAAATATGACCCCCAAGTCTTTCTTTTCATACATTTTTTTGAGGGTGGTAGTGCCCAACTTGTAATCAAAATCAATCGTAACTTTCCGTCTAGTGAATGACATGTGCTGGCATTTACCAGCACTAAGAGGTAAGGAGTTATCATTACACCAAGCTTACAATCTTGTTAAGTCTTCTCGAAGTCTTATGCAGTCAGTTATGCCCTCTAGCCGATTGTAAATTTTCAGGTCATCTGCATACATCAGATAACGTGATGTTTCGAAAACGTCTGGAATGTCATTAACAAACATTAAGAACAATAGTGGCCCAAGATGGCTACCTTGAGGTACGCCTGAGGTAACTTTGATGGCATCAGATTTTATGTTATTTATACGAACGAATTGAGTTCTATCTGTTAGATAAGATGCAAGCCACTTAAGACCAATTGAACCCACTTAATTGAAGCCACTTAAGACCAATCGAACCAATCGAACGCTTTCGAAATATCGGTGAATATGACATCGCATTGTTGGCCTATTTCAAATTGTTTTAAGACAAACTTTGCGTATAGCCCTAAATTCGTAACAGTAGATCTACCCTTAACAAAGCCGTGCTGATTAGGCGATATAGATCTGAAATTTGAAAGAAAATCAAATCATGGAGTAGCTTTTCAAAGAGTTTAGGTATGCAAGAGATTTTGCAGATAGGGCGATAATTTTGGACTTCCGACTTGCTTCCAGATTTATATAGCGGTATGATAAACAATTTTTTCCAATTATGTAAAAATTGATTTATTAAAGATATTTGTGATTGGTTTTGCTAACGATGTAGCACAGTTTATAATATAGGAGGGAAGCCATCTTCTTCCAAGAGTTCGGTAATTTCGAAAGGCTCCTGAGTACATCATTAATTGAGAGCCTTTATTTGTTCGTGAGCTGTTAAAAGAGGTATCTTCTACTCCGGTGTCAGACTAACAAACATAAACAGATCGAAAAAAATCAGCAAAAAGGCTACTAATTTTTTGAATATCCGACAACGTTTCCCCAAATAATGCATTTTATCCTGAATTCGAGTGGTTTTATTTTTACCGTTAATAAACTGCCTAGGAGATTTACAATTTTCTTTGATACCACTCTCTACCTTAGGAAAGTATTTCTGATATAAAAATTTGTTCAGAACATCGAATTCTTTTTGATACCGATTATAAGTTTCATACAGTTTTGCATTATTTTTAGATTTGCGGTATAGTTTGTATGCTTTGGGTTTTTTATTGTTAAGATTAATGAGCCAATAATGAAATTAAATGAAAAAAATTAATATATAAGTATATATATCTATACTAATATTATAAAGAGGAAAACTTTGTTTGTTTGTTTGGTTGTAATGAAAAGGCTCAAAAACTACTGGACCGATTTTAAAAATTCTTTCACCATTCGAAAGCTACATTATCCACGAGTAACATGGATTATATTTTATTTTGAAAAAAATAGGGTTTCGTAAGATATTTGGATTTTTCGGACACAAACTGAAAGAAATCTTATAAAATAAAGTCAACTTTTTGTGTGTGTTCGCTAACCGGCCGTGTCTTTGCACCGAATTAAACCAAACTTACACACATTGTTAAGAAGGTATTGAAGATGGTTTCCGTATAGTTTGGATACCTATTGGTGGATAGGGCTCGAGATATAGGTCAAAACGTGGACCGGGGTAACCTTCAGATGTGTATGTACAATATGGGTATCAAATGGAAGCTGTTGGTGAATGCTTTAGTTCAGAGTATTTTTCATGCCGCTCCGTGACTAGGATCTCGAGATAGAGACCAAAACGTGGACCCGGGTAACATTTGGTTGTGTATGTACAATATGGGTATCAAATGAAAGCTGTTGATAAGTGCTTTAATACGGGATCATTTTCATACCTATTGATGACTAGGGTCTCGAAATATATGCCAAAACGTGGACCCGCCGTGTCTTTGCACCGAATTAGTTTGGTTGTAATTCGGATCACTGGCAACGGGTACAGCGTTCTTTTGAACCAGCCATAATAAATTGTTTGTGAATTTTTTTGGAGTGGATTTTGGAACAGTGAATAACTTCTTACGAAATTTGAGAATTTAATGTGAAATCCGAATGAAATTATGTGTGAATGAAATTTTTTTCGTTTTTTTGTTTTTGAAAAATATAAATGGATAATGGTTAAAAAAGCTCCAATGCTTAATAAAACATATAAATTGAAACGCAAAATTCATGGATGATCAGGAAAAAAGACGATTGTTTATTCATATGCGTTGATTTGAAATTTAAAAACAATCTTCTTTTTTCCTGATTTTCAATTTATATTTTATATTTACTCAAAAACAAAAAGAAAAGCAAAAAATATTGTTTATGCCAAAGCGCTTGAATAAAGAATAAAGAAATAAATAATATGAAAACCATATATTTTCTGTTCTTAACCATATCTATTCTATTTTAGTGTGCCCAGCGAAGGGGGCCGGGTTTACTAGTATATAAATATGTATATATCATATATACCACCTTAATCAAGTTCCCTGAAAGTTCCCGGAACAAACGCCAGGTGACGCACTAAGTCAACTGATTAGAGTTCTGCTTTGATTTTTGTTAGATTGCCACATCTGTAATTAAAATTCCTACCAAAATTTTATCGCCATTGCTTGGCATTCATTTGTAAAGGTCGCGCCGTCTTGAGTAAATCTACCTCTGCATGCGTTTTCGATGTTTTACAGTTTTAAAAATGTATTTGAGTTTGCAACAACGAGTTTGTATTCAATTTTGCCTTAAAAATAGATTCAATGGTATGCAAATCTTAGAAATGTTGGAAAACTGTTTCGGGAATGATACTCCAAAGAACAGCCGTTACAAGTGGCATGAACGCTTTAGAAGAGATCGTGAATCCACCGTGGATGCCGAATTTAGTGGCAGGCCGTCGAAATCGAAAACTGATGAAAATATCAATAAAGTGAAAGAAAAGTTAATCAACAATCTCAAATCAACCATCAGAGAGCTGGCAGAGCACTTGACCATCGCTTGTGGATCCGTTCACGACATTGCAGTTAATGATTTGGGTTTACACCGTGCTGGTCCCAAAGGATCTAAATTTCATGCAAAAAAGTTACTGCGTTGATATTCCCAAAGACATGATTTCCAAGACTGATTCCAACTCAACATTCTTTTAGTTAAAAAGCATCATTATTAGAGACGAGACGGGGATTTATGAGTGAGACACTCAAACCAGACATGAAGCAAGTAAATGGAGAGCTCCGAATGAACCAATACCAAAAAAATCACGTCGTTTTCAGTCAAAAACAAAAGCGATGCTCACGGTTTTTATGGATTACAGTGGTATGGTATTGCTCGACTTTTTGCCAGAAGACAAAAAGTCAGCTAGTTAATAAGGACTATTATTTGGGCGTTATGAGACGTTGCAGTGAAGCAATTCGCCAAAAAAGATGGGATTTCTGAGAAAATAGCTAGTGGATTCTGCACCCTGATAACGCATCGTCGCACAGTACCATCATTGTCCGTAAATTTTTAACCAAGAACGAAACGAATACTATCCAACATTTATCGAGTTCACTTGATATGGCTTCCTTCGATTTTTTTATGTTTTATCGATTAAAAAATCCAATACGGGGAACCACTTCGCATTTCTAACAGTCGAAAGGAAGTAATAGAAAAATCGAAGACCACTCTGATAAAAAATAAATAAAAATAAAAAAATGATGATAGGTATACTGAAAATAGAGTTTCAGACATGTTTCGAGTGCTGGATCAAATGCTGGCATGAGTGCATTGCAGTTGACGGGGAGTACTTGAAGGTGATAATGTCACTTTTGGAGGAATAAACTTGTATTTTGAGTTTTCTGAATATACCCTGATCATATTCTTTTTGATTATGGTGGTATACATATAGGTTAAATTAGGTTTGGCAGCCGCATCGCACATAGAGACAACGATGCCACTTAGACCACGGAATGGGTCCGTTGTGAGCCGCGGGGGCTGGGCTACATTTCTCTCTCCATATTGAACCATCCTGAGCTTTTGACGTAAAAGCGTAAAAGGTTGTTGATAACTAAAGTGTATAGATTATCTATATTCGTTAAGAAGTAGGATTTTAAAAATCGGTTTCTGCTTCTGGCTAGAGCCGGGCATGTGCAAAAAAAGTGTTGAATTGTTTCCAATTCCTCCTCATTTCTGCAGGTACGATAGAAATCATGCGTGTAAACGCCTAATCTCCTTGCATGATTTCCTATGACACAATGTCCTGTGAGGGCCCCTACTAAGGTCCTGATTTGAAGTCTACTCAGTTTTATAATACTCTTGGACAGACGTAAATTTAGCCTTGGCCATATATATAAATTTATAGAAAAAGTAAAAAAAAAATACTAGAAAAGTTATCACAAACACAATGTTTTCTACTTGATCATAAACTTTCTTAACAAACTGTGTGTGTACGAGCATCTGCATTGGCTCACTTTTGCCAACATACGTACGTACAAGCTCGTAAACTGACTTTCACACACGTTCCGTAAAATTATGATTATTAATTAATATACAGTTTTATGAGTTTTGCTTTTCCAATTATTTCATGGTTTATTGCATTGCAAAATTTAATTTCATTCTGTCTGCGCTCTCTTGCACTCGAATGTGGATTTTGCCAAAGGCGATATGAAAGCGACATCACGGTAGGGATATGAAAAATCGACAAACACATATTAAGCAAATAATTGTCGATATTTATGGAGAATGGATGAACGAATTCCGGCTTCCATTAAATGGGGGTTTCAATAAGGTAAGAGGTATTTAAAGTCAATGTAGATGTAGATGAGAGGAATGAAATATTTCTACCCTTTGAACAAATTGCTCGTATTTCTCCTATGAACATAGCCAGATGTTCAGAACAATAATAAATTCGATTAATGATATCTTTCGATGCCGATGCCAGCGTTGATGCAGAAATAAGGCGCGGCGCTCTTCCTGTGCATTTTTATATTTTTATATATTTACAAATAAATTATTTTCTCATTTAGCAACCATTCATAACAATTAAAATTAAATTGGAAATCTGTAAACTTAATAAGGATTTACCGTATTGCATCAATAATCTTCGGCTTATCCTTAACAAAGCCATAGCATAGTTAGCTGGAGAATGACCTTGAATGGTCATAAGCAAAGCAAAAAAGTTTAAAAGCTCAGCCGTAGCTTATGCTGTTGGAAGAAGGACTAGACGTGAGTGGCTTTTGTCCGAAATCCAAAGCAATAAGTAGTGCCCTAATGGTATTTAAATCATTCCTAAGCCTTTTTGCCACGAAGCTAAACGCATTTGTCTAAAATGAAGGAAGGCAAGAGCTAAATTCTGAGCACAATCCTGATTGACCGCTCACACACATGCACACATCCATTATAACACCCATTCATATTAATTTCTTTTCCACAGTTTGCTCGAGTAGGAATACCCTGACTATCCACAGCTATGCACTATTGCCAAAACAACAACAACAAAGCATAGAAGTAATAGGTCTTTGGGTGGTCACAAGATTAACAGGCAATAAATGCCATGAATCTTTGACCAAATTGGAGGCAATAAATTTTAATGGATACAAATGCTTTACAGCAGTACAGCAAAGAAAAGAACAGAAAGAACAGAACAGAACAGAAAGAAAGAAAAACAAGGTAATTCCTTAAAAGTGACAATCACTGCAGTGTTCAGCTTGTGAGTTGAGTTGTACTCGTATAGAAGCAACAGAAAATTTGGCTTAATTTGATTGCCCCTGTTGTCGCCTTGCCAATTGACACAAACACATTTGTTATAGTATTGACTGAATCTTCAACGATTAACCGCTGCCCGAGTGCCTGACCGTTGTTATGATGATCGAGCCAACCGAGCCATTTTACTACATATTCCTGTACATACATAGGTAGAGCAATAGCTGTGAGTTGAAAGTTCAGGGTCTGTGCAAATGGGATAAGCAATATTTGGTCACAGCTGTCGGTGTTGTGGCAGTAACGTCAATCAATGTTTTTTTTTTTGTTTTTGTTTTTTTTTTTGTTCTGAATAAAAGAGGGTGCAAATTCAATGCTGAAATTCGAGCACAATGTTGAGCAGCCCAGTATACGCACATGGACAGACATGGAGGACAATTTTAACCAGGTTACCATTGGTTGACATTTGTATATGCGTATATGGGTGGCCGGTCAGTGGTGGGAAAATTTTGTTCAGAAGTTAACAACGCTTGCTGAGAAGACAGCAGACAATAACATTGAGTGGGAAAAGTAAAAAGCAATAACAAGAGGAGTGTTAACAATGGAACGACAACAACAACAATGAAAGCAACAACAACAATAATGATAACAAGAGCAATAACAAACAACAACAAAAATAAAAAAACCAAAAACAACAACAACAACACAACAAGAACAACAACAACAAGAATAATACCAACAACAACAACAACAACAACAACAACAACAACAACAACAAAAACAACAGCAACACCAACAATAACAACACAAAAATGTGCTTAGGTGATGACAATAAAACAACAATAAAAGCAATAATTTTTCAAGCATAATAAACAAATGCAGAGCAACAAAGCTCGTTCTATGCATTTTGGATGGCTCCTGTCAACTTGGACCATGTTCATGTTAATTTGTCAACAATTTGAGTGTGGCATTGCGGTTTGTGAGTGCTAGGACATCTCCACATACTTGTGTATGTATATACAGAAATACATATACGCAACAAACCTAGCTACATACAAAGCAGTGGCATGTAGCAGTGACAAAAGTTGAAAATTCCCTACATTGGTTGCTTTCCTGTAGAAAACAGCACATGAATATGTGTTCATGCGTTCATGTGTGCGTAAATTCGAGTATGTGCGTATGGGCGCACATCACAAGCAGACCTACTACTTACTGTTGCTCTAACCTATTCAAAATTGGTTTGTGAAATTTATGAGTATCAGTAACAAGGGAGGATTTGGATATACTCGTATTTCGAGCAATTTTAGCAAAGCAAATTTTGTTTAATCCGTTTTTGTTTACCTATTGGCTTAATGTAATTGAAAAAGAGCTTTTGAGATAAATTTTACCTCCTTATTAACTGGTTAGCACACCTACGCATACGAAGTGAATGCATGTAAATATAAAATTTTTCCATCAGCAGACGTGGCAGGTCAAAGATAGAATTAGTTTGTTTTTATTATGTCACACTAATATATAGGGTTTTTCAGTAAGAGCGCTTCAAATTTTGAACATTTTTGAATAAAACACAAACCGTTTGACTTTTTTAACTAATTTTTTTTTTATTATCGAGTTTGAACATATACATTTAAGTATGAAATTCGATTTCTTTTGCATGACCACCGCGTGCACGTTTTACGAAGTCCAATCGTTGAACCCAATTTTCGACCACTCTTTTGCATAAATCGAAATTCCAGCAATTTCGCGTTCAATATTGGCTCTGAGCTCACAAATCGTTGCCGGCTTGTTACTGTAGACCAATGACTTCACATAACCCCAAAACGGGACGGCTTGTTAAATGGACCATAAAATGGCCGTAATGCTCTTAAAGTATCAGCAACAGAACGATTATTTTCATAAAAAATTTGCACGATTTGCAATCGTTGCTCAAGTGTGTAGCGTTCCATGATGAAATGTATGCTAATGAAGTTTACAAATGACAAGCGAAAAATCAAAAAATATTGCGTCGTTCGCCCTCCCTATCGGAAAAAAGTTGAAGCGCACCTAGTGAATAACCCTATAGTTATAAAGGGTAATTTTTTAGCTATTATCTTTTTAAACAGTTGGTTTAAACAGCTGACGCACGTTTCGTGTTTTGTTTCACTGTCAAACATCTTCAGTTTGGTCTA
This sequence comes from Anastrepha obliqua, assembly GCF_027943255.1. Classification (NCBI taxonomy): domain Eukaryota; kingdom Metazoa; phylum Arthropoda; class Insecta; order Diptera; family Tephritidae; genus Anastrepha; species Anastrepha obliqua. The sequence goes on along the minus strand of NC_072896.1, from coordinate 98,784,121 downwards.
TAATTTAACCATAAATCGTCTTATAAACGAACAACGCTTGCAAATCATTGAATTTTATTATAAAAATACGTGTTCTGTTAAGAAAGTTTATCGCGCTCTTTTTATTGAAAAATTGTGTTCAGCGACGAAGCTCATTTTTGGATCAAAGGGGACGTAAATAAGCAGAATTTATATAACTTCAACATGAATAAGCAAAATAAAAGGAGGAGAACACAAATAAATAAGTACATATCTATTATCAACAACTCTGTAGAGAAAAATATGCAGGACTCCCAATAGAAAGAGGAGAAAAATATAAATGGTTTTCCAATAAGAGCTGTTATTTTGATATTCAAAGAAAAATGCTCCTTTTTAATATAAATGATCGGTTGTTTATTTCATTATAAAGAGGAGGATATGCCGTTAATAGTGGAAAATAACATCAGGCAAATGACCCCCACGACCACGCTTACAGGACAATTCCTTTCATGAAATTTTCCATAACCGAATTCCATAACCGAGTGGCTGCCCTGTGTCCTCGATAGCCTCACGAATTCCATCTTTGAGGTCTTGAATCGACCCCGGGCTGTTGGCGTAGACTTTCTCTTTTATGTGGCCCCAAAGGAAAAATGCACATGGTGTTAAATCACAAGATCTCGTTGGCCAATTGTGATCACCTCTTCGAGAGATAACACGGTCCGGAAACTTTTCCCGTAAAAGATCAATGGCTTCGTTACTCGTGTGTCATCTTGTTGAAAATAAACGTTGTCCAGATCAAAACCATCCAATTCCGGCCATGAAAAATCGTTAATCATCTCTCGATAGCGATAGCGATAACATCTGTTATTGGAAAACCCTTTATTTGTAGTCCATTGCAAATCGCACGGACGGGCATGCCCAACAGTTTTTTGCAATAATATGAAGGTTGCATTGCATGTTTTGCGCTCAATAATGAAAACACATTAGGTTGTTTTGGCATAGTATTTTACTAATGAAAATTGTTTTATTACTTTTAAGAACATTCTCCTTGGGAACCAGGAGAACCAGAAAGCATTTGCTAGGACCACTTTTCAAAATACTTTTACCACTTAGAAGTCGATACCTCCAAAACGAGCAGATTGAAGACTTCAACAGCTTCTTTAGGCCTTGAAAAACGTTGACCGCATTTTATTTTTGACGTTCGGGTGCCAAAAAAAACACATTGAGTGCCAAATCAGGGCTGTAAGGTGGATAACTCATTAATTCGATCTTCTGAGAACTCAAAAACTGTCGTTTGAGAACCAATACGTGAGAGCTCGCATTGCCGTGGTTTAAAATGACTGGCTGGTTGGTTTTCCTTAGTTCTCCGAAAACCTCTGGCAAACAAATGGTTGTGTATCACTCAGCATCAACTGTTTCATGATTATTCTATGGTACAGTGATACAGGCCACCATTTGCTTTGAATTGTTTCTTCCGCGAAAAAACTTTTATTTAATAAAGCTCGCCTTTGAACACTACTGTTGATTGCAATTTTGTTGCCGACTCATATGCGTAGATCCAAGATAAATTATCTGTTACGATGACATAAATGTGCTTTGAAACAGCGTGGCTGAATTTCTTTAACTTTTCTTAACATCGAATGACACAATCCTTTTTTGAGATCACATTTTCTTCATGGGCCCATACTCATGCAATATTAAATGCTTGCTGACCCGACTAACTGCCGAAATGTTTCTATCTCGCGATATGTCACATGACAATCTTGCGTTATTGACTGACGCACAACATCGAAAGTTTCTGTTACAACAACCGTTTTTCTTCCTCTGTCCTTCACGAAATTAATCCTGCAAGGATTGACGACCACGTTGCAACTCGTTGTACCAGAATTTCATAGCAGCTAAGTGTGGGATTCAGCGCAAAAATTCATAGCAAATTCAATGATCAATGCACTCCAGTCTCAGCAATTCTCCTTCTAAATCGTAATAAATCATCCTGCGAAAATGTTCACTAGTTAATTCTAACTTTTCGGCGAGATGAATTACCGCACGCGTTCATCTAACCTTAAGTGATCTGTTCAACGGGATTTGTCAGCGGGCGATCGAACGACGGGTTTCTTCTGCTGCAATTGTTTTACGCCTCGTCGTTGTGTTCGAATAACCTGATGATATACTTATATTATATATATGATGAATCATCATTAGGAATTGCACGGAAGCCGCAGATAGCCCGCAAAGCGGTTAGCCAATAAACGGCTATTAGCTTTCTTGAGTAACTACTTATGTTCAATGCATCAACCCATATCGGTGTCGCACACAAAAGGAGCGAGCTGACCACCCTACCATATATTATTATTTTGCTATGGCTAGGGCCATCGCTTCTTGGCATTATTCGTGATATACAGGATTGCACACTCGATGCCTTCTTCACAGCGTATTGTGGGGGCTTGAATGACTATTAATCATCACTCTTAGGTATTTAATAGCGGGTTTTGAATTGATTGTTACTGTCCCAAACATCTACCTTTATAAATTCTACTGCTTTTTTGCTGGTTATTAGAACCACATCAGCTTTGTAGTCAGCTAGTTCATGGACGTCAAGCAAGCCTTGTTTTCACTTACTGATTCGCTGTCGATCCTCTTAATATCTTGGATGTATTTTGTTACTATTACCATCGCGATATTATTCGGCAATCCAGTGACTTTGGTTTTACGAAGCATATCCAGTCTTAGAATACTGTCATGCATAAGGTTCCATAGTAGTGGGCCTAAAACTGATTCTTCGGGGACCTCTGCTGCTACGTTGTGCTCCTCAATGGCTTTATCGATTCTAAATTTCTGATAGTAGAAGTAGGCGCCCCTGCGCGAGAACTTGTTCTTCTTCTAATGATCTTATACTCGTATTGAGGGAAACCTACTCGAGACATCACAAAGTTAAGAGTAGAGCTGACCTAAAAACTGAAGTATTATTATTCAATTTTCTCAATTTTTTTCTCATTGTATTAGTTGTGTGCCTATATGTTGCGATGTCAGAAATTGATATCCCCGCAAAACTAATACGAAAATGACGCTACTCAATACCAGCAGCCCCGTCAGAATTCGGAAGGAGATCTCCGAGCCGTTTGATACCAAACGAGGTTTCAGGCAGGGTGAGTCTCTGTCGTGTGACTTCTACGCTGGAAAAGATCGTGCGAGCCGCAGAACTTAATCGCTCAGGCACAATTTTTTATAAAAACGTACAATTGCTGGCGTATCTCGATGACATTGTCATCATCGGCCTTAACAACCCCGCTGTTAGTTCTGCCTTTTCCAAACTGGATAAAGAGGCAAAGAGAATGGGTTTGGTGGTAAACGAGGACAAAACAAAGTACCTCCTGTCATCAAACAAAGAAAACGGCGCACTCGCGTATCGGCACCCACGTCACTGTTGACAGTTATGATTTCGAAGTTGTAATAGACTTTGTTTATTTAGGAACCAGCATCAACACCGATAACAATATCGATAACCTTGAAGTAGAGCGGAGAGTACCATTTGCCAACAAATGCTACTTAGGACTAAGTAGGCAACTGAGTAGTAAAGTCCTCTCTCGTCGAACAAAACTAACACTTTATAAGGCACTCATCATGCCCATCCTATCGTATGGCGTAGAAGTTTGAACGATGACAACATCCGATGAGGCGCCCCTTGGAGTGTTTACCTTCAGAAAAATTCTTAGAAAAAGATACTGCGGATGATTTTTGCAGCTTTGCACGTTGGCGACGGCGAGTATCGCAGGCAATGCAACAATGACCTGTATAAGCTTTACGGCAACATAGACATAGCGCAGCGAATAAAGATTCAGCGGCTGCGTTGGCTTAGTCTGAATGGATGCAAACGCTCCGGCTCTGAAAGTATTCGATGCGGTACCAGCTGGTGGTAGCAGAGGAAGAAGATGACCGTCACTATGTTGGAAAGATGAGGACTTGATTTCACTTGAAGTTTCCAACTAGCGCCGGTTAGCGCGAGAAAGAAACAACTGGCGCGCTTTGTTAAACTCGGCTAAAATCGCGTAGCGGTTGTCAAGAGGAAGAAGATACTAGTTGTGCTGCCGTAATTTCTTTACCTTCAGCCCCGCTTAACTTCTGCTTTGCTAATTTTTTCTTGTTACTTTTCACCTCTTGTCCGTGCTAACTTCTGCACCTTTAAAAATAAATTAACAATAATAATAAATTGCATAAAAATACAAACACAAGCACTCTTACATATTAGAATATTTTGAAGCAAGCGAGGAGTCCACACTCCGTGGTACTCTGCACTATCCCACCATCAGCAATGCTTAGCTGTATGCGCACAGGGACAATCTGCATAGGTATTGGTAGCAACTTATGGGCTAGTACGCCAGCAACAGCAACCTTAACCTTAATTGAAAAATCGCCAACACATACTTCTATTCTGTGTGTAGTGTATGTGCGAGTGTGCGGAAATGTCATGCAAAGGTGTGTGCACCGCTATCAAACACTACAGCTTTCATTAATACGATGCACACAGTTTCGGTCCTTCTGCAGCTTCGACTAGCAGCGTTACTGCAGAGCTGCTCAAATTAGATTCGCGTGTAAATATTAACGTGGGATTTTATAATGTCCGCTTATAAAGTTTTAAAGCCAATTTACCAAAGCGCTGTACATAATATATATACATACTTGTACATACTTTCGGGCACAGGTTAGCTAGAGTCCTGGTTGTTGTCATAATTGCTGTTAGTAATTTTTGTTTTTGGTGTTGTTATCATTGTTAGCTACTAGTATGCGGATACATGTAACTAATCGTATAAGTGGCCCGAACAACAAGTCGAGAAAACAGAGGAAGCTATCGCCTTGCACACCTGTTCAAATCTGTTTAACAAGCTTTTGTGTATCACTTGAAAGGGTTAAGGACACGAAAGCATGCTGCAACTACGCCATTGCTGGGTGTTGTTTGCAGCAACTATTAACGACCTTAATGATTTTATGAGTACGTAATAGTTTCATATACATACTTACGTATGCTTAGGTATGCTTGAAATCTTAAAATATTTTGCAAAATTTTAACAATGAACAGACATTTTTCTTTGTCAAGCTGTAAAAAAGTATTAAGGAAAATTATATAATAACAAGCTAATTTTCTCGCACTAAATCATCTAATTTAGTAAGAATGAATTTGTTATTTATGAAGCTTTAGATAAAATTATTTTGCTAAGTGGCAGGTATAAAGTATTTAATTTCTTTAGATGCTTGAACGATTACAAAAGGTGTAAATGAGTCAAAAATTATAGAAAACTCATTATGGAACTTGCAATGATTTTTCAGCATAGTCTAAGAAAATATTAAAATATATAATAATAAAATATAATAATATAAATATTAAAATATAAATGTGGGTATTTTGTTATCAACCTAAGAACATAATTTATTCCTCAAAAATTTGTAACAAAAAAAAATTAAATTTTTTTTTATTAAGATCTAATCTAAAAAGACTAACAATAAGAGTAAATATGTTCAATAGATGTGAAAATTGAATAAAACTCAAAATTATAAATATTTTTAGAATAACTGTAGACAATGTTCCCCATTGCAGAAGCTGTGGGGATCCTGCAGAGAAAGAGACTGTGGAACCCTTTCTCTGCAAATGTCCGGCTCTGGCGGCTAGGTGCTTGAGATTCCTCAGCGTCCCCTTTGGGGATGACTTGATGAAATTCTCCAGCCTAGATCCCTTTTCTCTCCTCCGCTACATCAACAGCACTGGATGGCTGTAGACGGTTTATCTCCTCCCTAAATCCTATCACAGGTAGTGGTCCACATTATGGTATCAAAACGGCACGTAAGTGCTACTTGTAAAGTACCTGGGGTACTCTTGCCATCTTACCTACCTACCTACCTAGACAATGTCCAAAATACGTAGATTGTTTTTTTCTTTTTTGTCGGGACAACTAGCAAGTGCAGCACTCAGACTGTAATTAAGTCCATTATACTACACTTGGATTCCCTTTTAATTTTCTTTAAATCTACCCGATCTCCGAAACAATCTGAGTAGATCTTGTGGTGCCAAGGAGCCAAGCTGATCGCTGCTTAACGCATCAGTGCCAAAGACCTCAAGCCTGATTCGAGCGAAGGCCGGCAGACGCACAGAAAGTGATTCACCGTCTCATCCTCCTCTCTACATGCTGGGAAGAGTGCACTGTCTCAGATGCCTACCTTTTCCATGTGCTTCGCCCACAGAAAGTGGCCTGTCATCAGTTCAGTCAGCTGCCTGCACTCCCTTATGCTTAATGACAGGACGGTGTGCGACAGTCGGTTGGACAGGTCTGTTTAGTCCATCTGCAGCCTCTCTCAGCCTGCCAAGCTCGCTTGTGAGTTGTAGTTACCCATTTGCTAACCGTGGCTTTGATGGCTGCAGAAGGGAGTGGCAAAACGGGCTCTGGGCCAAAGAAGTTGGTCTCAGAGCTCATCCGAGCTAAGGAGTCACAGGTGTCGTTACCTACGATACCCATGTATCCCGTGCCCCATGTTAGAACCAGACTATTATGTCTACCGCCATAGTTCAGTCTGGATTTACAGGACTCGACTACCCCTGATGTGGTTGGGGGGCTATCTAAGGCCAAGAGCGCAGCTTGGCTGTCGCTGCAGACACATATAGATCTGCCTCTCCATCGTCATACGATTCTTTAAGAAGTTTAAACTTGCACCATGAAAAGCCAGGTTTACAAAATTTTACCAAATGCCCCATATGTGCATGTTTCAAGGATATACGCACGAACTGCATGCTAAGTAAATATACTCATTAAGGTCACATGCTTGAATTTTCTGCTTGCTGCTTACAAATTCATATCATTTCACTACTGAGCTGGAGAGACAGCGGTAACTATATTTAACATAATTTCACAAGTGCATCCTCAGACATGAGAAACAATTTAAGGGTATTTTTTTTAGAGGTGAAGAGGCTTAAAATGGAATGGGATGTAAATTTATCAAATTGATTTTATGTGACATTGAAATTTATGGCATTAATATTTGAAAATTCCACGCCACAAATAGGGGGATGAACTGGGCTAAACACTTGAAATAAGTATTATTATTTCTTAGTTATTTTTGATCTGATCAGGGGGTTCAATTTTCGCATAACCTTCGCAGTAATAATTTCAATCTACTTTGGCTGTATTTTCGATTCTGCAATAATACCCGCTCTATTGGGTGTTGAGTCGTGCTCCATCTACAAATTTTGGTAGGAGTCCTAATATTGATGAACAAATGGAAGGACCTCACGTTTTATGCCGACTGCGAACGGCAGATATTTTTTATGAGTAAGTTTTGCATGGCAGATATACACTCGGAGGTTTGTCATTCCCAGCCGAGGGGCGACCACTATTCGAAAGAAACGTTTCCCATCATTTGGTATTTTGTGCAGAGATTTCTTTGCGACTTTATTTGTATAAATTCTTCTGCTCCAAGAAGACAGTATCGACTAATAGGAGAGTGAAATTGCACACACGAGTTGGCTACTGATTCACCGGCTCATAAATAGCACTAAACAGTGAAGTTTTGAAGATGTAATGGGGTTTCAACAATGTCTTGTAGATCATCATGAGGAATTGAAGAAAGGTTTTCACATAAATTAAATAATTTGAAAAAGTTGCCGCGTGAGTCTATTCATAATAAAGTGCCAAGCCAAGCCAAGCTCGCTTTAAACAACTAACCTCAGAAGTACTGCTGAGTCGGTTGTCAGCGAAAACAATGATTTGACTTTGAAGTTCTATATTTCTAAAAAAAACTACCCCATATAAATAGGGTTACCTCAAAAAGTGTTCCGGATAATTATGGAGATTTCCATCTGGGTTATTTCTGATGAATTTGCATAAATGGCAAAACTTAGTCGTTCACGAAATATTCGACTTTAAAGATTTTTTAAAAATAATTTTTTTTTGCATGCATGCACGTTTCCTTTTTTTAAATATTAGTTCACAGGTCCTTTTCTTTCTGTTTTTTTTTTTCAATAAAAATAATCAGCTCAATTTGAATCAAGCAAACCGTGACAGTTAGAAATGGCTGCTGGATAAAATTTTAATTCAAGATTTTTCACTAAGCGTTTCATACTTCACATCATTAAAACAAAAAAAAAGTGTTTGTATGGAGATTATTCTGCATATTATTTAATTCCCGCTAACTCTGTATATTAATACAGGTTGGGGCAAAATTAGTCCACCTATCGCTAGATTTATAATTTTTAGTAAATGGCGTCGTACGAGTACGTCAATCATATTTGACATTTGTGAACCAGACAGTCAGAGACTGAACAGCCAGAGGCCAGACAGCCAGTGACCGGACAGCCAGAGGCCACGCAGCCAGTATGCGAACAGACAAACAACGGAGCGCGTAAAGGGCAAAATAAAGATTTTCATTCAAATAAGTTTTTTTTATTTAGAAAAAAAGTTATTCGAAAACAAAATTGGATGATTAATTTTGCGCCACATGGTATATTTCGAGCATTCGTTACGTGTATGAAAATGCGTAACAACGTCTAAGAAAAACAGGTCAAAACTCAATGCCAATTTTCAGCTACTTTCCATTTGCATAATAAATCGAAAGTTGAGGGAGTTATAAAAATTTGACTGAGGGGATTCAGACAGCGCAACTAGGTGCTAGGGAGGCTTTAGGTACATTTTACCGATTTTTGTTTGTAATTGTTGATTGAACTACATAACTGCATATCCTGAATTTTTTTTATGTAAAATTTTTTGAATTTTGAAAAATTTTGTACAAAGTTTGTAACTTTAAGGCTTATGATGTTTGTTACAGTGGAATTACATTTTTACAAAGAAATACAAAAAACGTTGTCTTTTCAATTTTGTTCGAAGTTTCAAAGTTTAAGTTGTACGGATTTGGTTAAAGTAGGAACCATATTAAAAATATAAATAAAAAAAAAAAAAAACAATTAATAATAGTCAAAACTTTCCAATATGTCGCGCTGCTATTATTTTGATCGCTACTATATATGTTTATATAAACCAACTGGAAGATGTACTGATATTTCGAAATTAACACACAAAACATGCTAATGAAAATTGCATTGCCTCAGCTCAGACACAGTTGGCACAGGTAAGCGCAGGTGAGTGACGCCGTGAGAGACGCTCACAATGCAAGGATATACTTACTGTATTTACTTATACATATGCAGAAATTAGCTGCACTACCTCTTGTCGAACAACCAATCTAAGATGCGGAGAATAATAATAAGTAGCTATGAAAGAGCAGTGTGTCGAAGCAGAATCCCCAATGGCACAACCGTAAGCTTTTATGAGCTTCTCTCCTTCTCGCAGTCTCTCAATGCCATCAGTCAACTGCCAAGTTTTGTTGGTTGATGCTTACATTGCATTACACATTTAATGGCAAAGTGACAAAAGAGGGTGCATACGTGTGTATGTGTATGTGCGCGCCTGTATCTTCCAGTGTTTATTATTTCTCATGTGCCTATGAGGCACTTACAATTATGTTCGTTACACTTTCAGTCACTAAATTACAAATGAATGTATTACAGGTACAGTTCCACGTATAATGTATAGGGTGTGCTAATTAGGAAGGTTCGTTCTTGAAACGTGAAAGAAAAGTGTGCGTGAGGTGTGAGTATTAACGAAACTCTCTTTTTAATTGTAAGTAATGAGTGCGACGCCTACCCGCAGCGCCTCAGATACGAGAGGCTCGATTTTCTTTGAGTCTGATTTCTGACACTGCTGCAAAAACGTGGCTGAATTTGAACAATAACTTTGAGGTTTTCGATCGGCATAGAACTGCGACTTCAGCAAACAACACAAAAAAAAAAATCTAGTGGGGTCAAAACGCACATTTTCAGGGACCAATTCAAGCCATCAACACAAGAGTTGAGCACACCTTCAAATCATTGATAATAAAGTTTATCTGAATGGTACGTTTTGGTCAGCGTCCTGTATGATTTACGTGAATAACTGCCAACGGTGGCCTTCCCAAAAGCTCAGTAAATCAAGTCAATGCATTGATCAGCGCCCCAAAATAGCATTCATTATAAAAGCATTGACGGTACCAATTGGTATTGTGGAATGAACACACTAGCTTGGCCTAGCTTTGAGGCCTATATAAACCTCTGCCGTACTTTAGGTTCGGCATCCGGTTGCATTGAAACTCCAGATCGAACCAAAAAGACTCTACGCGCGCTCGGATCTTAATCCACAACCACCACGATACTCCCCGATCGGCTCTTCTCACGAACAGTTTGGAGTGAACTCAGAGAGCTCTTGCTCCCCATGGCATCGGATTAACGTCTCCGGTCAGACTTCGTAGCCAAGACTACAACCAGTTGAGCTTCAATACAGCTGGTCAATCATCGAACCAGCTGTCGTGATTTGACTTCAGTGGCTGCATAATATACCACAGATTTGTTAGACTCCACCAAATCAATATGACCGCTACAGCCTGTCAACATCTCGTACTTTTCCATCCATTTTTTATTTGTTTTGTATTTGAGGTAGGTTTCAAAATACCTTCGGACTTACAGCGACAGTCGTCTATTGCGTCGAGTGGTTCGTCTTCTCCTTCTGGGGAGACACTATTTTTGGAACTATTTTCCGCATTACTTCGGGAGGGCCCAGAACGGCTATATAAAGAACCAGTTCTATTCACCCACGTCTGAGTACATCGTATTTGTAGCCAGCTTTCATGCTATAGACTCGTCTTCTTGTCTCTCTATTTCGTCTTATTGTGTTTCTATTTCGTCTTCTTGTGTCTCTATTTCGTCTTCTTGTCTCTCTATTTCGTCTTCTTGTGTCTCTATCCCATTCATATTAGAACACCCTATATACATATGTTACATTATTGCCTTCAGAGATGTCGTCAAGGTACGTAGGCACTCGTACATAAGTATGTGTTAGTTAGTGTTATTTGGCGCTTGAAGCTATTTATTTGACTGTGTTTTGTCAGCGGTGAGTAAGTGCACCTTAGGGGTATGCACATACATGCACGCGCTTTTGCTTATGTGAGGCTGCGTGTATGCTATGTTGTGCAAATTCCACATAAAAGTAGCAACTTTCAAAGATACAAATGCATTTTTAATGTGTTGAAAAATTCTAACTTAGAAATTATGATTACTACCAGTACTACAACTATAACAATAGCAACAATAGCACACAGACATGTAAATAGGGCGCACAGTGAAGCGTATGCAGTAATATTATTAGATTTAGATGACCTTCAGGTAGAGGTTGCGTTAAAATTTTTAGATGGAAACTGTCATATTGAACGCTTAGGCATCTGCGAAGAAAATAACCATTACTTTTTCTTCATGTAAACATTTTTCGTTCTTCTCCAAATAAATGTCATTTGCGGACCATTTGATCAACTTCTTCAATTTTAATATTTTTTCCACCGAATACAAGTGTTGAGTTTAAACTGAGCACTGTGAGAAAAACGCAGTCTTAACTATTCCAGACAATATTCTTCTTCTAGATGACAATGCTCGCTCACATGTTGCGGCGTCAGCCAAAAGCTTTTTGAAGCCATCAAGCTGAGAAGTCTCTATCCGCGGTATTAACTATACTTTGCCATTTCATATTATCACCTATTCTTGTCGATGGCACATAATCTGTCGGATCAGCACAATCAATTTTCTATGCCTTTTTCAGCGTCGATTTATCTAATGCAGTCAGAACACCAAATATGTGAAAAAAAAATTGAGAAAAATTTTGGGAGCAGTCAAAGACAACAACGGCGCATGGCGCATAGGACGAAACGAAGAATTGGACTAACTAAGGAGCAAATAATTTACCATAAAACATTTACGACGAAAATGAGAGGTATATTAAGATCAAGTTGGATTGACGAACTGTTTGATGGCATCAAGAAACATAAAGTGACAAACTGGAAGAAATTAACCAAAGGTCCGGTCAAATGGAGGCATTTTGTTCAGCAGACCAATGCTCGCACAGAGCCGTAGTGCCAAACGACGATGATGATGATGATGTTGATGATCTAAAGACTAACATTTACGGCAGGAGAGCATCTCACTAAGGATAAATCAAAAATTATATCACAAAAGATGTGAGCCCCAATACGCTTAACATATTTACTGACGGCTCGAAAATGATGGATGGATTTATTGAGCAGAGCTGGACACCAGGCGGCCAATTAAACTCGCTGAGTATTGCAGTAGCAGAAGTCTTTGCGGTAGGAAAGGCTGCAGAAATGGCACAAGCAAGAACATCGAGCAACTCATAGCAACCTAAATATATACGTTGACAGTCAAGCGGCAATAAAGGCAATAAACTCATATGAAATTTCATCTAAAAACGTTCTTAGGACCAGAGAAATCATAGAGAGACTAGTCGCAGATTGGGGACCCGGACATAAGAACATTGTAAAAAACGGAATTGTAGATGAGATTGCCAAAACCGATGTTTACATACAATTCGAACAAGAAAACGACATACTGAAATCTTTAAATACGATATACAACTGCATCACTGCGGACATGAAAACACGGATAGACAGGAAGTTAAATAATCTAGCCACCTTTAAAACCACGAAAAATCATATGTACACAGAATGCAGACAAATACGCTAGATTCGTACTACACCTGTCTAGAAGGGAAAGCAGAACTATCGTAGGTATACTGACAGGCCCCAATTTGTTAGCGGCACACGCTTACATGATGGGAATTGCAAACAATAATAGCTGCAGATTTTGCAATGAACTAGAAGAGAGGGAAACTCTTGAACACCTTCTGTGTTCCTGCCCTGCATTATCTAGAACTCGAATGAAATGCTTAGGAGCTCTACAATATGAGAGGTTAGAATGTCTCTCGGGGTTAGAGTTTCAGAGCTTACTTAGATTCGCAAAAGATGCAGGCTTATTACAAGAAGCCTACTACAAGGAAACGTAAGGGTCAAGCTCCATCTGGTACAACTAAATGTGATGACTTTCAGTCAGTCAAGTCAACCTAACCTTACCTAAGATGTGGATGAGAGCTCTAAAAAAATTTCTCCAGAACCTCTTCAATTCAGTAACTTTAATAGAATTTACCTAATAAATGTATAAACTTACACTTATTTTATAATCGCGATTGGCTTTTAATCGGTTCAAGGCAGCCCGGGTTTATCTATAAGGACAGTTGTTTCTTCAAACGTTTTTCTATACAAGCGCCGAAACGTTCACTGAGAGGTCGAAACTGCTATTAACCGGGGTTTTCATAAAATACCTCCGTGGATAAAGTAAAAGACTCTTATACCCAGAAATTACTATAGTGATAGATAGGTCTTTAATTTTTTTTCCCGTGTCGATGGGTTGCTCGCTTCTGAGGCTTATTTCTACTATATAACGCCAACAGAAAATTAGAAAAAAATGCCTAAGATATCTTCCAAGAGATTTTTTCAACAATTTTTATTTTAAGAATATTATATCATGCATCGTGTAGTAGTTTCATAAAAAATTCATGAATTCTCAACGAATTGGCTGGACACGAACAACCAATCGACAGGGCATTAGGGATAATGAGCTTACGACAATGACTTTAATAGAGGTAGGTAGGTAGGTATAGTGGTTGTCAATTGACACACCTAGACCTGCTGTAGGCCCATTACAATGCCACCAGGGTTGCCTCCTCTCCTCACCCTACATTATCCTCATTGAACCGACATATGGCTTTAATGTAACTAACAAGTCTTGTTATTTTTATATTGGATACTTCTGCCAAGTTATTCAGGGAGCTTTTTCCTAAAATATTGAACTTTCTTCTATCTAGAGCCATTCACCCGCATAGAAAGTGTTCTATGGTCTCTTCTTCGTTACAGCTCCTGCAATAGTCGTTATAGGGTACTCCCAGTCTACTGGCATTCCCGTCTGTAAGAGAGTGCTCTGTTAGAACCCCAAGAAGATTTCTCAAGTCCTTTCTGTTCAGTTTCAACAGTTCGTTTGTGCGGCTCATGTTCCATTCTGGCTACCTCATGCTACTTGTTGCACAGGTCAGGGACTGATTCCATGGCACGTTGGCAGCTTTGATGGTGTGTTTATCTATTAGCATCTTACAAGTTGCTAAAGGTATAGGTATGTTGACTTTAATAGAGCTTTCTCGAAAATACGTGTCGGATTCTTTTCGAAATTGTACACCTTCCTGTAAACCGACTTATGCTTCTAATTTATTCAAGTTACAAAGTGTACAGTTTAAATTTCTGTGTACGAGGTGTGTTCAAAAAGTATCGCGAATTTTGAATTTTTGTGAGGATGTGTTGGTACTCATGTCTCTCACTCATACCGACGAGTTCGGCCATTTTGAATGTTGACTTAATTGTTGACGGCTGCTTTGCTTTCACGTGTTTTGGCTCAATTTCGATTTTCACCTATTCAAAAAGATGGATCAAAGAACCTGTATCAAATTTTGTGTGAAAAACGAAATTAAGTGCGTGGATGCATTCCGAATGTTGCTGTGTCATACGGAGAAGCTACTTTGAACCAAAGCAACGTTTATTGGTGGTACAAAATGTTCTCAGAAGGTCGGATAGATTTGAACGACGAAAAGCGTGCCGGATGCCCGAGCGTTTCAACAACAGACGAGAAAATTGATGAAGTGAGGAAAAAGTATTGGCCAATCGTCGAATCACCGTTAGAGAAGTTGCTGAGGACCTAGACATATCGATTGGCTCGTGCCATTCGATTTTTTTCAATGATTTGGGCATGAAACGGGTCGCCGCAAAATTCGTACCAAAACTGCTCAATTTCGACCAAAAGCAGCGTCGCGTGAACATTGCTAATGAGGTGTTGGACTCTGTCCGCGACAGTTAAGATGTGGAACCCAAAGCTCAATCAAGACCAAAAAAAGCGCGCCAAGTTCAGTCGAATGTAAAACGGCCAATAAGGGCAATTACCTGCAAGTTATGCGCAACTAGCGCAAAGCAACGCCCGGATGTGTGGAGAACAAAAATTGGCTCTTGCATCACGATAACGCCCCTGCTCACACATCGTTGCTTGTGCGCGATTTTTTGGTCAAAAACAACACACTAATGATGCCATAGCCACCGCATTCCCCAGATCTGGCCCCTTGTGACTTGTGACGACGCTAGGCTACGATTGACGAGATAAAGACGGCATCGGAGGAGGAGCTGAACAAGATTAAAAATAATGATTTTTTGAAGTGCTTCGAAGATTGGAAAAATCGTTGGCACAAGGGCTTAATATCTCATGGGGATACTTTAAAGTTGTCAAAATAGATATTAATGAATAAATAAATAATTTTTGAAAAAAAAAACACAAAATCGCGATAGTTTTTGAACACACGTCGTACTCCAAGCTCTACAAGGACACTCCTGGCTTCAAACTCCCCACTATCATTTAAATGACGTTTAGCGATATTGTGATTTAATTCTTTATAAATACGTAAGCCTTTAAGACTTCTTTCCCACCAAATTTGGATAAGAAAAATATATAAAACAGGTTTTTGTTTTTTTTGAAATCTGCTTTTCATGGTGCATTTGGAACGAAAATTACTGGGGCTGGATAATGTTTATTTTATTTTTAATTATTTAAATTTATTTAGTTTTGTTTGTTAATTGTTGCCATAGGCTATATATGAAAATGTCCCAGTTCAAACAAAAAAAAAAGTTTTTTCTTCGCTACTAACTGCATTTTAGCCCATTGTAAATTATGACGCAATACTTTAGTAAACTTGCATACTTTACGCCTAAAAGTATGCCAAGCTCTGCTCCCTTTACTTGCTGCTACTTCGGCCTCACACACACCACTATGCGCTGCAGCTGCTTGACTTTCAAACAACCATAAAACCAGCGCACTTTCTGTTTATGCTATGAATAAATTTTTATGAAGTGTAAATATATTCTATATATGTAGTGTAATATGCACACACATATACATGTATATGCGTGTACTTATTTTATAAGTAGATGTGTGCGCTGGAGTAGGAAAACAAAAGTGTACTATAAATACTCGTAGAAATGGAGGTAAATTTCATTCAATCATTTGAAAATGTTTGCAAATATCATAGAATAACTTAAAATATGGCTTTAATGTCCCTTTAGGCGAGGTAAGAAATATTTTTTACGTACACCGCCCACTGGTAAATACACCTACCAGACTTGTGCACATTGAAATCCAAAGGGAGGAAAAGCAAAGGGAGGAAAAACAAAGCGAGGAAAACAAAAACGAACTTTTTATAAATAGAAACAATCAGTGGATGTTTTTAGCAACATACAAGTATATATCCATAATTTGAGACTTTACAAATAAACTCATGATTTGATAAAAAAAAAAATGTGAAGGTTTGCTAGAGAAAATTTTAATGTATGTATATTCCTTTTTTTTACTACATTAAACTCTATATATAAATTTAGAAGGCGGCGCAAAATTAATCACCTTATCGGAAGACTTACTATTTGGGCAAATGGCATCGTATGTCATTCATATTTGGCATTTGAAAATTTATTAACATTTTATAAAAATATAGTTCATATGAGTACTACAACAAAAACCAAACAACGCAAAGCCAGGTAAGTAGGTTAGATGGCAAGAGTTCCCCAGATACACTACAAGTAGCATTTACATGCCGTTTTGATACCATAATGTGGACCACTACTTGCGAAAAATTGCACGGAAGAGAAAACCACCTACAGCTATCCAGTGCTGTAGATGTAGTGGAAGAGAGAAAAGGGATCTGGGATGGAGAATTTCTTCAAGCCATCCCCAGAGAAAGTGTTCAACAGTTTCTTTCTCTGCAGGGGATCCTGCAGCTTCCGCAATGCGGGTTGTACGGAATTCCAAGCTTCTTCGCATAAGTACCGAGCACCCAGTGACCAGTGAACACCGTAATGAGTTTGAAAATAGAATGGCGGGGATTCCCATCCCTCAAGTGTTTTGTTTATATCATAATGAGGCCATATTGTTTTTGAAATAGCAAACGATGAGACAGACCTCCATCTATCTTGCGCTGTTTTTAGAAAGAAATTGTGTAGTTTCCCTTTAACAACGACCACAGGGACACCAATGTCTGAGAAGGGGACAGCTGAAACCGGTTCTGTCGACCCCTTTCTGGCAAGCTCATCGGAAAATTCATTTCCCTCTATATTCTTGTGCCCAGGCACTCAGATAAGGGAAATGTCAGTCAAAACTAGCCCGCCAGTGTACAAACAGACAACCAATGGATCGGTAAAAGTTAAAAGAAAGATTTTGATCACTCAAAATCATTTGTTTTACTTGATAAAAAAGTTATTCCAAAACTTTATTGGATGACTAATTTTGCACCACCTTGTATATTGCTTGTAATTTTTATTAAAACTCTTCTGCCAATTTCGAAACTAATAAATTCTGAAAAAACACTACACTGTTAATCAGCACCGAGTAGCTAACGCCATTTTGAAAATATCTCAAAATCTCTTGTGGTTTCAAAGTGTCACATATCAAACTATTTTTTTTTTTTCAAAATTAAAAAAAAATTAAATAATACTTACAATTTGCTAATATTTTTAGGAGTCTTGTCCATATTTTTATTAATCCACATATTCGTGCTCCCCTTTTTAAGTTATCCCTAGTCCTGCGAATTCTCTTTAGTTTGGTGTTCATAGCGGTTGGAATGACTTGAATGGATTTATGATGTTTAATTTTCATCGCCAAATGCAGGAGATAATGGGTGCAGAATTAGGTGAATATGGCGAATGGTGCAACAAAATATCCATTTTGACTTTTTATTATAAATTCACTCACAACTCTTGACCGGTGATTTAATTATCGTGAATTATCATGTAAGCGTGACCAGCTGCCAATTTTTCTATAGATAAGACGAAAAGGACGTATTCATTATTTCCACCAGTCGTTTCACGACAAACAAATAAAAGCCTTCAGTGACAGAATGTGCGCTTTATAATGGGTGATCAATTAAGAGGAGTTTTTTTCATTTGCGTTTTTTTTACAGATCGCGCGCGAGTTGTGGCAAACTGTCATCGTGGATTTGTTGAACAGCGTTTGCCATTTCATCATGGAAAGACTCACACCGCAACAACGTCTACAAATTGTTCAACTGTATTATGAAAATCAGCGTTCTGTGACAAATGTTTTTCGTGCGCTTAGACCGCATTATGGTCAATATAATCGGCCTGCCTTAAACACTATTCGACATACCATCAACAAATTTGAATCCGAATATTCATTGGTGGATAATTCTCGACCGAATAGACCACGTCCAACAAGAAGCATTGAGAATATAGCGGCAGTAGCAGAGAGTGTACGTGAAAACCGCGATGAATCGATTCGGCACCGTTCTCAGCAACTTGGACTGTCGTATGGAACAACTTGGTAAATTTTACGGAAGGATCTTCATTTAAAAGCATACAAAATATAGCTCGTACAAGAACTAAAGCCAAATGACCTTCCTGCACGTCACCGTTTTGCTGATTGGGCTCTTGAAAAGATTGCAGAAGATCCGCTGTTTTCGAGCAAAATTTTGTTCAGCGATGAGGCGCATTTCTGGCTCAATGGTTACGTCAATAAGCAAAATTGCCGTATTTGGGATGAAGAGCAACCAGAACAGGTTCAAGAGCTACCTTTACACCCAGAGAAAACAACGGTCTGGTGTGGTTTATGGGCTGGTGGAATCATCGGTCCATATTTTTTCAAAAATGATGATGGCCGCAACGTAACTGTGAATGGTGCTCGCTACCGTACCATGATATCGGACTTTTTGCTACCTGAAATTGAATCTAATGATCTCTACGACATTTGGTTTCAACAAGACGGAGCCACTTGCCATACAGCTCGTGAAACAATGACTTTATTGAGAAGTCATTTCGGAGAGCAGCTGATTTCACGTTTAGGACCTGTGAGTTGGCCACCAAGATCTTATGATATCACACCTACGGACTTTTTTCTTTGGGGATTCGTGAAGTCCAAGGTCTATGCTGATAAACCAGCTACGATTGAAGCTCTGGAAGCCAACATTACGCGTGTTATTCACGACATACCAGTCGAAATGCTCGAACGAGTGATTGAAATTCAGAATGGACCACCTTAAGCGTAGTTGCGGCCAACATTTGAATGAAGTCATATTCAAAAAGTAAATGTCAAAGAATGTCCTTTCAAATGATAAATAAAGGTTTTGAACATAATTTACATTTTTGTTTTTTTTTTTAACTATTGAAAAAAGCACCTCATGATTGATCACCCGTTATGACTGTTTTTGGCATAAACTTCTTCCGTTCAGCAATTCGCATATTCAGCATATTTTAAGACTCTAAAAAATTTCCAAAAAATTTTAAGATATTTACGTGAGCTGAGCCAGTTTGAGTGTACCTCCAAAAATCTCATTCATTTGAGAATGACGTATAAGATTTATAAGCGCATGCCTCAAGTTGAAATATGAGCTAGCATACCGGAAAGTTTCAGATGTGATAATGATAGCAAAACCTGGCAAAAGTCCTCACGCAGTGCCTTCATACCGCCCGATCTCCTTGCTATCTATAATGTCTAATTAGATGAAAAAATAATTATGTACCGATTACAGCATCCCAAATTTCTTATTCCTAATCACCAGTTCCGATTTCGATCAAAGCACTCAACAATTGAGCAAGTGCATAGAACCTGAAGCGTAATAGAAGAATCAATCGAAAAGAAGAGAGTATGTTCTTCCAAATTTCCATTGATGTTACCCAGCCCTTCGATAAGGTATGGCATGAAGGATCACTCCATAAGCTACACATCTTTGCTTCCAAATTAACTTTTGGATATTATAACTTTGTATCTAAATCATAGATACTTCAGAATAAAGCGAGATGACACTTATTCAAGCTTGAAGCCAATAAATGCCGGAGAAGTATCATTGGACCTATACTTTATGTGCTTATGGCATCTGACGTTCCGGTCTTTAAAAATAGCATAACGGCTACCTTCACTGACTATACGTGCAGTTTCAGCCATCAGTGATGATGAGACTCAGTTTATTAGTAAACTTCAGGAGAACGTTAATAAAATTATTGAATGGACTATGAAGTGCCGTATAAAACTTAATAACACGTAACAAACCCATGTAGATTTTACCAGTAAAACAATCCTATATATGACCTTATGCATATATATACGGCGATTTCCCCACTGCAACACTGCGAAGTACTTAGGAATGCTGCTTGGTGGAAAACACTGCTGGAAAGAGCACATTAAAAAGACAATGCTTAACTAAACCTTAAAGTGCAAAAATTAAATTGACCTATAGGAAGAAGTTCACCTCTTTCCATTCAAAAGAATAAACATATTTAAGCCCATGCGAGTTTATGGTATACAGCTGTGGAGGTGTGCTGAACAAATACGTATTGAAAATAAAAAATTCTACGATTTCACAACAAGTTTATAAAAAGTGCAATAAACGCACCAGGGTATGTTGGGAACACTCACTTAAATCATGACCTCAAGATTACGTCAGTATCTGAAGTTGCCAAACAATTTGCTGCAGCTCATATTGAAAGGCTCGAAAAACATACCAACTCTGTGACTGGGTGATTTGCCCACCGAGATGAGCAATGCCGGAGGCTTAAACGAAAGAAACAGAAATAAGGAAAGAAACATGATATTGTTCCAGAAATGTTAATGCGTGACCAACAGATGTAAATTTCTGTCAGTTGTCTTTTTATTTTCTTTATTTTTTAAACATTTGTACAATAATAAATTTCGTAAATTATTGAACAAATAACTGCTTGGCAGCGCTAGCAACAAAGGCTTTCGGCTGTCTCTAAATGAATAGTAGATTTATAATGGATTCGTGATTGATATTATATTCGTCTTAACAGATCAGTCTCTTTCAGAAACGTATACAGTTTATCAATGTTTTCAGTGGTTGTCTCTCTCAAAAGATTGAGACGGTCGATTGCGCCAAAGATTCGGATCGGAGTGTATCAATGTTTTGATATTCTACCAACATGTGTATTATCGATGCATGCCCATCGCGAAATGGGCATTTGCTAGGAGGGGCACGTAGAAAAATATGCCCATATGTTAAAATGGGGTGTCTGAGGCGTAGACGGCTGAAAGGCTTTATCTTTGGAATAGGAATGTCAGCGAGAAGACTGAGTTTTGTTGTGGATGAATTGATATCAGAGGAGTGATGTTTGTAAGTTTTCCAGTCGTCAATTATCTGTCTGTATCTCTTTCTTGGAATTGCAGCGAGGGTATATTTGTTTGTTGTGTAATTGAATATTACAGATGGAGTAATCGCAACGCTTTTGGCGTGTATTGCGGATGATATTTATTTCATTTTGATCATTAAGTGGATATTCAATAGCTTCAATGCATGAGCTACTGTCGGTGCAAATGATAAACTCGCCCTTACTGCGCTTAGCACACATCACTGCTTCAACTATGGCTGCTAGTTCGACAGTACGGCATATGGCATATGGCGTGTAGTATACCTAGGCGGATGATATCTCCATTTTCTCTCGTTACTGCGAACGAGGTGTTGTGGGATGTTTTGGAGCCATCAGTGAATAATGTTAGATACATATATTTATATTGCCTAACAATTTTTTCGTATTCTAATTACTAGAAAATATTAGTTGAAAGTTGTAACTAGGTGTAATTGTGAATGGAATAGGTACTATACATATATTTGGGAATTTTGTATAATTTTAATAAAACAAAATTATTTTGATTGCGTTGATAAAATTTTTAAAAAGACGTTTTTAGTTTAAGTTCTTCTATCACCTGATATGATTTGTTTTTTTAAATATTTTTAACATAAAATTTTATTAATACAAAACGCGATTTTCGTTGGTATTTTCCTTTCGATTAGTTTATTTTTGCATATTCCAAAGCAATTCGTTTAGCTTTCTAAATAATATCGATGAGTGTCGCCTCAATTTGCCGCTCTATCCGCTAAACGCCTTCAATACATTCTATACTTTGCATGACTGGAATGTGTCGTGTAGAAATCATTGCCTTCCCTGGTCAAGAGCTAAGAGTCTTTGTTTATAACTGACTTCCACATATTAGATGGCATTGCAGTGACACGGATTTGTGGCATATTTGTTCTTAGTGAGGAACTTATAAATCACTGTACGTAGCAAACTTTTCCACAGTTACAGCGCTTTTCCACCTTAAGGGCTATTGTGTCCTATATCCTACAAAATACCTCATTCAGACCTAGTTTTAGCCGTGAATCTAAGATTATATTGGGCTGGGCTAAGTGTATGCACTAGAGCTCTATACTTACTTCTTCTTCTTCTCGATATGGCATCGCATTTGAGTAGCTAGTGGGATAGTGTTTCAAAAAAGGGATGTCCGGTGGTAGAATTAGGTTTTAAGTTTAAAGTTTCTGCCTAACCGAAGAGCATTGAGCGCGGAGGGAACCGCGTTAGCTTCGTTATTCGTGCGCGTTATTTAGACACGATGTCTCAGTAGACGGGGACCGGGTGAACAAAGTTTAACGCTAGCGAAGCATATTTCAAGGCAATGATTCGTGCCCAACTGCGCGTCGTAAACTTAATTCACGTTAAAATATTAGATGTTTAGTGAGGCCTTAAGTGAAAATGAAATTCGTTCATGGGTACGCGGTTTCCCAGTTCGATTTTTTGGTGGCAAAAAGCCCACGGCCAGACCATAGCTGGACATCGATAAAATGAAATTAAAATATTGAACTCAAGTTTTCATGATAATAAGCGTCAGTAAGTGCGCAACAGAGATACTACCCTAGTACTGCCAAAACCTATTATGCTTGTAATATTGAGAAAGAAGCCTCCGAGTGTATTCCTGCCATGAAAAAAGCTCCTCATAAAAAATATCTGTCGTTCGGAGTCGGTTTGAAATTGTAAGTCCTTCCATTTGTGGAACAACATCAAGACGCACGCCACAAATAGGAGGAGGAGCTCGGCCAAACACATAACAGAAGTGTATGCGTCAATTATTTATTTATTGCTATTTTATTTAATTAGAAAGCATCTTTGTTTTAGTACACACATATGGTTTTAGCAAGATGGCGTCACACCCCAGCCTATCAGAGAACCCAGTGCGATACTGCGTGGGGTGCACTCACTTACACACGAGTAAGGAATTTTTTTTGGGCTAGGAGCACACAGTGCTCCTAAAGCAAGGGCAGGGTTTTTGAAAATGGATCCAAGATTTTCCAACGTAGAGTATTCGTATATGACCTCTAGATTTCAAATTTTCAAACCCCGAAATCGTACCTGATCCTATTTTAAAGATAGAGTAAGTTTACCTGTGGTAAATCTAGTTGAAAGATTTACATTACTTATTTTCAGTTTAAATGTGCATAGGTTCATGTCTACGCCAGATAAAGATCTAGTAGGCCTTGCCAGGCTAGACGTTTATTTGTACATTTCACAATATCTAAAAAGTCACTTGTAGTCTAGCAGCCATCATCTCAACAACACAAATACCTGTAATTTAAAATAAACTCACAATCCTAATATAAATCACCTTTGACGCAAACATTTTGGTCCTATTCAACACTAAAAAACTGAAATAATTTTTGTTATATTACGAATAAAAAAGGCTTTGCAGATATTTTCAAGTAGTGTTTGACTTGTTTAGAATGGTGCAATGGACAATACGAAAGCTTGTTCTCACGATGAAAGTAGACGTAAAGTCTGCGGACCTTGCGGTACAAAAATTTCTTTTGGCAAAAAAAAGCCGAATAAATTTCTTATAAACGAAAAGTATGAAACATTGATAAAGAAATTTATAAACAAAGATTATGATTTAAATAACGAAAAATACCCCCTTAGCATATGCAGAACTTGCTACCTCACACTTTTTGATGCAAGTAACAACATTTTTACAAGACCTTTTCCAGACATGCCAGATTACAATAGTTTGGTTTTACCTAAAAGTACTCGCACATCTATGGACAGTTGTAATTGTTATGTATGTTTAACAGGCAGATATAAAGGTCATGAGAAAGTAGTAAAGGGTAAGGGTTGTAAACGAAATTTCGAAACTAAGATTGATACAACTAATGGTCTTTATGGATCCTCAAATATTGACAAACTTGCAAAGAAAGACAGCCAAAAAAAGGAAAAAACTAATATACAAATATGTAAAAAATGCTTACAAGAAATTGGTAAAGGCAAAAAACATTCATGTAATAATATTCAAGGCAATGCTTTAAAAATAATAGAAAAACTTCCTGATGTCAAGCAAGAAATCGTTGCGTCAACTATTATTAGAACCAAAATTGATTCTGAAGACGATATAAATCGACACATTAAGAATAAGAAAATTGAGTTGAGTACGAAGGGTTCTAAAATGAGAGTTGCTGTTAATCCTAATGAAAAAAAGGACATTACGTTCAGTGTAGAGCGTTTGGATAATTTGCGAGTAAACCTTGGCTTATCCAGTAATAAAATGAAAAGCATTGCTAACTTTTTAAGATCAAATGTTGGAAGAAAGTCAGTACCCGTTGACTATAAGAAGCACATGTCAGAAAAATCGAAACTTTTACAAGATATATATAAAAAAGATAAATACCTTTTTGATTGTGATGATGCAAAAAAAGAAGAAAGACCAGTAGTTTACGCAAATGCGGAAGAACTTTTTGATGCAGTAATTATGGAAAGAAAACTTGAAGGGAATGTTTGTGTTAAAGCAATGGCTGACGGGGGCCGCGGATTTTTTAAAATTTCTTTATCAATATTTCAAGAAAATTCTGATGGTGATGATTTTAATTATGATGATTTAACAATTCATGATAAAAATCAGAGAAGTCTTTATTCTGAGGGAGGTAGCGCAAGTAAGAAAGCAAAATTGATGAGCGTGAAATGAGTTATACTACTATGCATTGTACCTAAGATAAAGGAAACGTATGAAAACGTAAAACTTTTGTTTGACATCACTAAAATAAATAACATTCCCTTCAAGTTCGTTTCGGATTTTAAATTGATGCTTATCATAAATGGCCAACAGACGGCATCTGCAATGTTTCCTTGTCCTTATTGTTTTGTTTCACTTAACGACTTGAAAGAAAACAAGACATCTGGACAGGAAGATGTGCTTTACAATCAATGTAGATCCAATGCAGATAATTTTGAAAGCAATGTTATCAAACTGAAATCATACGGAGATTTAAGAAACGATTATGAACAGTTCAATCTTGCTGGTGGAAATAAGAAAAACAGCAAAGAGTTTCATAGCACTATTAACCTCCCTCTATTTACCGAAAGTGATGACATCACTGTGTTAGAAAAATGCGTAATTCCTGAATTACACGTGCTAATGGGCTTCGTAAACCATCTGTTTTGGAAAGGTTTAGTACCCCTTTTGGGAAAAGATAAAGCTTTGATATGGCCAAAAAAATTAAAACTTATTTCCAAAAACTACCACGGAGATTGTTTCGAAGGCAATGCATGTAGGAAACTTTTAAAAGAAGCTCACAAACTAAATGATCCTGAGATTTATGAAACTGTGGGATATTTAAAAATCATACCTTTTACCAATGCTTTTGTAATAATGAATAAAGTTGTCGATTGTAGTTTTACATCTGGAAAAGTAGGACCAGAACTAAACGTTCATTTGGATAAGTTAAACAAAGCTTTGATTGCTTTACATGAAATTGAAGACATCTCAGTAAACTTAAAAATTCATGTCTTAAAAACCCACATTATGGAATGTCTTCAATTCATAAAACACAATGATGGTCTAGGATATTGGTCCGAGCAAAGTGGAGAGTCACTCCACCGTGAATTCTCGCAAACTTGGGAGAGATATAAAATAAATACAATCGAAGATGAGTTATACTTAGAGAAGCTTTTTACAGCAGTTGTAGAATTTTCATCACTTAATGCATAATCAAAATTTTGATTCCAAGGAGTATCGTTATCGCTCAAGTTTTTATTTAATAATAACATTTAAAAAAATCAAAAAAAAAAAACCAAAAAAAAAATATAAAAAAACAAAAAATCAACCAAAAAAAATTTAAAAAACAAAATGGGACCAGGTTACCACTACGTCCCCGTCGTTGGTCCTGAGTTACGCTGAAAGTGGTTTACATTTAAGTACATACATAAGTAATACATACATTTATCTTTAAAATAGGATCAGGTACGATTCCGGGGTTTGAAAATTTGAAATCTAGAGGTCATATACGAAAACTCTACGTTGGAAAATCTTGGATCCATTTTCAAAAACCCTGCCCTTGCTTTAGGAGCACTGTGAGCACAGTATGATGACAGTTTGGCTTCTCGTCTGAAGAAAGAACCAATTTGACTGGAGTTTAATATTTGTAATTGCATTAAGGCCCCAAGTTGTGTGTGTGAAATAAAGTCATACCTTTTCTGACCTCGCGTCATTACTAACTATATATTTTTTTTAATATATTAAAATACGTTTTACTGCATTGGCCCGTGTTGTGGTTGTAATTAAAGCAAATGTGATGCACTCGTAGCGATGTGTGTACATCTGCATTACTAAAGAGCAACAAATAAGTCACTGATTGTAATTAATTGTGGTCATTGCACGCATTATTGTTGATTTAAATCAGTCACCCTGAATTTTATTTGCTCTTGACTTATTTAATTTGTTCTCATATTTTCTGGATTTTAATTAAGTACAGGCGCAAAGTATTTTCAGTGGCGCAAATAGCCATGGAAGCAGCGCCGCTGCAGTTCAATTTGCGGTGAAAGGAATTTCAATATTGAAATAAAAAATATTATTTATGCTTAATATCATTTTGTAATGAGAAATATGGAAGTAATTATTTAAAATTACTATGATACGATTGGTAACTTTTTATGATGCAAATGAAGCAATTTGGGTAGCTATTCTTATTTTATTCTGAACTTCTTTTCGGTCAAAATGAACAAAAACTGTAGCTAAAGTTAAAAAATCGAATACGGCTGCATATGCGCGCTGTGGCGATTAAGATCCGGAAATTTAGGTTTATCTGAAAAGGAGAGCCCTTCATTTAAATAAATTATTTTATATTTTATTTTTTTAATTCGAGAAAATTATTCACAAAGTTGTTTTCCTCTGCACCGATTTGACTTAATAGGGTAAGCTGGTACCATTTACATATTCATCGATGTTAATCTATTTCAGCTACTAAAATAAGAAAGTGCACTTGCCTGCCATGCCAGAGGTTGTGGGTTCGAAAGAGAAGAAAAGCACAAGCAATGTGTAACTTGCCACAGTGGCGCCAGCAAGAGGAAGCGGGCAACCGCGGTAATAACGCAGACACACCAAATTTAGCGAAGTCCTCAACCATCTGTGCGATCCTTCTGCCAGACAAATGAGAGGCACAGATGGCGCTCCAAGCAGTAAGAAGGCGTTGTTCCTAAGCAACGACAGGTGGGCATTCCTACTACTTAGGACAGGCTAATCACCTACCCTGTCAGAAATCAAAATAGATTAACGAAACAAACGCAAGGCTGAGCTTGTCGGGACCCTATGCTCCCGAGAGAAGTGAAAAAGGAGAAAAAAAATAAGAAAAATTATACGAGGGTTGCCTCTTATATTTTGCATCTTTGTAGCACTATGTGCGATGATGTTTAATTGGATATTTTTATAGAAAATTTTGCCATTTTCTATCTTCAACTTCGATATGACGTTTCACTTACGAGCTTCACTTCTTCTTTTTTCAGTGCGTTGAAAAATTCATCTAGCCCAAAAAGTTTATGAAATTAACACATACAAATTTTCGTGCAATTTACGATTGTCGAAGCGGACAATTAACTTCGCCTTTGACGTTAAAGTACGACATTTACCTGCTGTGAAACGCTGGTAAAACGAGTTCCAACGTGGCAGTCAGTTCTTTAAATCGATGCTGTACGTCAAAATTTTAATATAAAATATTCAAATCATTTATTATATTAATTTGGTTCATCATAAAAAATATTAACTTATAATATAAACAGCATCCAATCGCAGAGTGAACTTTGTCGGAGAAATTCGTCGCGAGTAGATATATTTTTAATTTTGCAACTGCCACCGGTTGACAAAATGAGATGTATGTATGTGAACATATTTAACTTAAAATACATATGTAACTTTTAGCCTTAGATGTGACAAAAAAAGATGTGACACTGTGTGACAAAAAAAAAAAAAATTAAATATACTTTTATGGAGACCTAGCACAACTTATGGCTATAGAAAAACTAAAAAAAATGGTATAGGAGAAATTTCCAATACACCCCTTAAACCTCATTTTATGGCCATAAAACCGTTTTTCAGTAGGTTGATGTGAAGAATCACTCCTAACTTCGCCAATTTCCATCCGATTTCGAATTTGTTTTTTTAGTTCGAAAGAACAAAAACAAGCCTTTTTGACAGTGTGTTGACAATTTTTCTGAAATGACAACTGCCGAGACTGTAGACGGAAGTATTTGGAATTTTTTTATTTTTTCTCTGTTTTTTCAACTTTGACACAATTTTTACGATATTTACGAGGATTTTTTTTAGTACACTACTGTTATAGTAAATTTAATTTTGCATCGAATGAGCTATATTTGACTGTAATTGAATTAAAATTAATAGAGTTGTGTGGGTTTTAAGATTTTATTTTTTTTATTAATTTGGTATGTAGGTATAACTTACTTACAATTATAAACTATGATCAAAAAGTACCGGGAATGTTAAATTTAAACCTGCCGCGCACGTGGGAACCGGTCCATACATTTTTCTTATGTTGGTAGGACTGCAAGACACACATCTGTCACTTTTTAGCGCTATTGGATCATTTGAGAGATGCTGTACGTTGCAAATGATCGGAAATGTGGGCAAACAATTCTTTGATTTTGCATGATGATAACGCGCCATCGCACCGAGGCCAAATTGTGTTGGATTAATTGACCAGACACCAAGTAAATACCATCGTGCAAGCACCGTATTTACCTGATACGACCCCGTGCGACTTCCTTTCGTTTCCCAAGTTGAAGTTACTACTTCGTGGAAGGAGATTTCTGTCGATAGAAGAGATCAAACAGAATGCGACGAAGGAGCTGAAGGCCATCCTTTCGTCGGCCTACCGGGGGTGCATGGAGAACAAGGTTAGGCACATGTGTGTTGCTTCAGACGGATCATATTTTGAAGGAGATAAAATAAATTTGCTTGAAATTTAACTCTGTTTTGTTTTATTTAAACATCCCCGGTACTTTCTGATCACAGGGTAATTTAAACTAATCATAAAAAATTGGTGACTCATCTTTTCGCTTTTGTACAATGGCTGTTTATCATATCTAGATGGCACTGCTAATATTGGGTAGTCGAAAAAGTCTTTTCGTATTTTGTCAATAGATGTCGTTGGAGCCATCTATCTCCAGTGCTACCAATCACATTGTGTCATATCATATGGTGTTAGAAAGGTGATTAAGCTTAAAATGCTTTATTTAACAAAAAAAAAAATTTAATTCGGAGTAGTTGAAAAAAAGTTATAGCGATTCAAAAATGAGTGAAAATAATGAAGATATTCGCTATATTTTTAAATTTTTGTATAAAGAAGGGAAGAATGCCACGCAAGCCACCAATGAAATTTGTGAAGTTTACGGAGACGATGTTGTATCAGTTCGTGTAGCACAACAATGGTTCGCTCGCTTCCGTTCTGGAAATTTCGATGTGAAAGATGCACCTCGCTCCGGTCGACCTATCGTTGAAAAAGTCGATGAAATTATGGAAAAGATTGACCAGGACCGTGACATCAGCTGCCATGACATCGCCAAGGCACTAAACATTCATCCTCAAACGGTTTTGAACCATTTAAAAAAGGCTGGTTACAAAAAGAAGCTCCATGTTTGGGTACCACATGAATTGCCTGTGTGATTCTTTTCTGAAACGAAATGAAATCGAACCATTTCTGAAGCGAATGGTACCAGGAGACGAAAAGTGGATCAAATATGACAATAATGTGCGAAAAAGATCATGGTGCAAGTGGCTCAACAAATGGTCGCAAAGCCAGGATTGACGCCTCGAAAGGTTATACTGTGTGTTTGGTGGGATTGGAAAGGAATCATCCACTATGAGCTGCTCCAGCCTGCTCGAACGATTGACTCTACACTTTACTGTCAACAACTGATGAGATTGAAGCAAGCAATCGAAAAAAAAACGGCCAGAACTGATCAGCAGAAAGGGCGTCGTTTTCCATCAGGACAACGCTAGGTCAAACACATCTTTGATGACTCGGAAAAAACTGGGAGAGCTTGGCTGGGAAGTTTTGATGCATCCACCATATAGCCCTGACCTTGCGCCATCGGACTACCATTTGTTTTCGTCAATGCAGAACTTCCTTAATGCAGTAAAGTTGGCTTTAAGAGAAGCCTGTGAAAATTACTTGTCGCAGTTTTTCGCCGAAACCACAAAATCTTTACACTGATGGAATAATATCTCTAGAAGAAAAATGGCAAAAGATGGTCGACCAAAATGGTACATATTTGGTTTAATAAAGTTCATTATAAATATAAAAAAAATGAGTTGAAGTTTTATTAGAAATACGAAAAGACTTTTTCGACTACCCAATATTTCCGAAGATTTAACCTTTCACAACACGACTGGCAAACTAACAAGCCACTGCGCATTTTAGTTTTTAATGAAAGCCACTAAAAAAATAACTTCTATGATTTTACCTTCATTGTCATATATAATATATGGAACAGCTGAGCTTGGACGATTCCGTACGAGCATTTTCGGCGAAGACCAACAGGTCCAATGCTGAAATGATCGAAAAAATTAAAAATATTTTGGAATATTCTGATTGAAGGTGAAAGTTGAACGGACACAAAATATTTTAAAAACTCATTTAGTCATGAAAAAGTTTTCTGCGAGATTGGTGTCGTGATTGCTCACATTTGACAATAAATATGCCTGTGCCAACTACAAAAATTCCATTTTTATTCACATCCTATTCTGTTCCCATCCACCAAATTCACCAAACTTAGCACTCAGCGATTATTTCCGATTTTCAAATATGAAAAAATGGACCAGACGGTGGATACTTGAGAATGACACCGAGGTCTGCAAACAAAACCAACATTGGGACTCAGTTTTATATTTTTTTTTGGTATGTGCAGTAGTATTCCTCGTGAATATCTTCCTGCCTGGCAATATCGAAAAATTTCTATTTCATTCAGGCATTTTCTTTGTGTGTCCTGCTCGTTTTTTCGATATCCTTGACACCGCTCAACGTTAATAAGTTTCTGCGGCACGGATAGTGACTGAAAATATCTATGTTCAGCATCTGAAGTGGCTGCGGGCACTCATTTCTTATTTGTAATTCATTGCTCAAGGAGTTTTAGCAAAAAAAAGGCTTTCCAATACAACATCCATTTCTCATTCCTTATTCCCGATATGGCAGCCAGCAACTTATTTTATTCCACTAAGAAGGAGTCGCCGTAGCCGAATGGGTTGGTGCGTGACTACCATTCAGAGGTTCGAATCTCCGTAAAACACCAAAATGAAGAAAATATTAATTAGCGGTGGCCTCTCGGCAGACAATGAGGTTTGCCATCGAGTGCATTTCTGCCATGAAAAAGCTTCTCATACAAACCATTTGCCGTTCGGAGTCGGCTTAAAACTGTGCGTCCCTCAATTTTGTGGAACAACATCGGGACGCGCAACATATAGAGGAGGAGGTACGTACCAATTATTTTTATTTATTTAAGAAGGAGTCGCCCTGCAAGGTAACTTTGCAAGGCTGCGTACAAGAGGTCAATGCAACGGTGCTGAATGGGTACACTACGGCGATTTTTGAAGCAAATGAATAAAAATTCATATGTTAATATACCTTTACACAAACACATACATGCATACATGCACAAATAATATCAAATACATACAAATATGTTATATATTAATGATGCATTCGAACTATGCACACTTGAAGGGAACTTGAATTCAAATTACGTACATACATACACACATACCTACATACATAGTATGTCCTCACTATTGCTGAAGCGAATGTACAAGAATGAGCGAGTAAAGCAATTAGTCGATTTCGACTTAAGCGTACTTACGAATTATTCATGCAATTCCATCAAATTGGCAATGAGTGGACTATGAGCTCTTTATGTTGTAATTTCCAGGCAACTCAATTACATTAAAACCCATATGAGCTCTCATGCTTATGCATATGCTTGCATGCATATACTTGTAAATACATATATGAGTATGTGTTTGTATATAATAATGTTCATATATATGTATGTGTAAGTATTGGTGGAGAAATCCTTAATACAAGATGAGTGCGTTTTCGGATTGCAGCTCAGTTGAGTGCGGTTTTAAATGGATATTCATTTTCAATGATTTGCGGATTTTATATACACAAATACATATACTTAAATATTATTGGATTAATGACTTTGTTGTTCATGCTAAGAAGTATTATAGATGTATACTATGCATATACACTTACTGTAATTTCAAAAAATTGATTGACTTATATTCTGCTCATTACTTGTGTATCGGGGTATTACAGCATTCAAGTAATCAAGAAATTTTATCCCTCCTCATTTTAACGCAAAAACTCTAAAAGAACAAGTCTAAGTATCGATATTTAAAAATTTTTAAATAAAGTTTGGTTTATCAAAAAACTTGTCATATGAAGAATCTTTCAAAAGATGTGTCTATTTATTCACAAGAAATTATTTAATATAAAGGGTGGTTAAGTTTCAAGGGCCGGTGTTGATTTTGAATAAAATACAATTTTTTTAGAAAATTATTTTCGTTTCTCTTTATTTTATAATAATACTGGTATGGCTCAATTACGTATGGAACAAAATATTGGCCAAATGACCGCCGTGGCCTTGGCCGCACACCTCCATCCGTTGGTCCAAATTTTTGATGACGCTGAGGCATAATTGAGGTTCTATGCCGTTAATGTGCCGAATTATCTCATTGTTTAGCTCTTGAATTGTTGCTGGCTTATTGACGTACACCTTTTTTTTCAAAAAACCCCAAAGAAAGAAGTCCAACGGTGTCAAATTACATGATCTTGGCGGCCAATTGGCATCGCCGCGACGTGAGATTATTCGGCCATCAAATTTTTCGCGCAAAAGAGCCATTGTTTCGTTAGCTGTGTGACAAGTGACACCGTCCTGTTGAAACCACATATCGTCCACATCCATATTCCAATGAGAGCCATAAAAAGTTCGTTATCATCTCACGATAGCGAACACTATTCACAGTAACTGCCTGACCTGCCTCATTTTGGAAAAAATACGGCCCAATGATGCCGCCGGCCCATACACCGCACCAAAGAGTCACTCTTTGTGGGTGCATTGTTTTTCGGCAATCACTCTTGGGTATAATCATTCGCCCGAAAGCGGCCATTCTGCTTATTGACGAATCCACTGAGTTTAAAATGTGCCTCATCACTGAAGATGATTTTCTTCGAAAATTGGTCATTCACTGTTGCCATTTTTTCATAATAAGCCTGAATAGCTTCAACGCGTTGCTCGATTGTGTATATTTCCATCGTTGAAATTTAGTTAATCTGAAATTGAAAAATATCAAATGAAAGGAAGAAAAGAACTTTGTGGTTCACATTCAGTATTGGGCCTTGAAATTTAACCACCCTTTATATAATACATCATTAAAATTTTCACCATATGCTGCCATATGAGAATTAAAATTTTCAAGTACTCGTTCGCTCATTATCGTACTGAGTTCAACAATCTCGACCCGAATGTTGTGTTTCAGCTCTGGAATCGTTGTTGGCTTATTCACATGAACTTTACTTCTCGAAAAATACTAGTTTAATACTTTTACTATCCGTAACAGGACCAGACATGTTTCATCTCAAGGTTTGTCTGAGACAGAACTTTTGTAATTTAAGAATTTCCATTCGTAAAGATGTTAGGTTTGCACAGAATCCACAGATCTGCAGGTGAGCTGGTGACAGATTAGAAAATTTCATTTTATTTCTGCCATGAAAAAGTCCTCATACAAACTATCTGCCAATCGGAGGTGTCGTACAACTGCAGACAGCTCTGTTTGTAGTATAAGAACGCGGCGAATTCTTGCGCATTCATGGCGATTTGGCAATGCTACACTTTTCCTTGAGGGATTTTCTAATATAGAAACGCTGATTTACGTTAATAAGTTGCAGCCCGTCGTTGTCTTCAAAGTCAACACAACTCAGGTCAGTTTCGGCCTATCCTATGAAACAGAGTCATTGAAATGTCAATTGAATTGAATTCAATTTAACTTCTTAGATCCGTGCCGCCATGTGAAGTCTCAACCGACATTCGAACGAAGGTGGATTCTATACATACATATATTTTGTATGGCACTTCAAATAAAAACATAATTCCATCAATATCTCACAAATAATTTGGAAAACTCTATTTATATATGTATCATATATTTGTGTGGGTGGTGTTAAAGAAACTGAAACGTAAAAAAAAAAAATGGATAAGAAAAAAAGAAGAAGAGGAGCAAGAATAAAAATATTAATAAGAATAACAAGAATAATAAGAAGAAAAATAATATTAGGTGCGTAACTAAGTTCTTGCTGTTTGTCAATAGATGCCGCCAGCAGTGTGTGCTAGGCGATTCTAACTTAACCTAAACGTCATGAGCCAAGTTTAGACATATGGTAAGCAAACTGCTTCGACACATTAGTGATTTTGTTTTGATATCATATACTTTTGGTTTTGTGAAAATGTCTGATTTTGTGCCGAATAATCGTCATTTGCGGGAAGTGTTAATTTTCCTCTTTCATTCGAAAAAACGGCGGCTGAAGCGCACCGAGAGCTACAAAAAGTTTATGAAGATGCTGCTTTAAGTGAAACAACGTGCCGAGATTGATTTTGTCGCTTCCAAGATGGTGATTTTAATGTTGACGACCGTCCGCGTGAAGGAAAGCCAAAAACCTTCAAAGACGCTGAATTGGAGACATTGCTCAATGAGGATCCGTGTCAAACGCAAGAAAAGCTTGCTTCAGTATTAGGAGTTACCCGCCAATCCATTTCCAAGCGATTGCATTCTTTGGGAATGATTCAGAAACAGAAACAGGGGACTTGGGTTTATTATGAGTTAAAACCAAGGGATGTTGAACGTCGTTTTTTTACGGCTGTGAACAACTGCTCCAGCAGCAAAAAAGGGTGATAAAAAATGGATTCATTACAGCAGTCCAAAGAAAATAAAGTCATGGGGACTGCCCGGTCATGCTTCTACGTTGTCGCCTCGGCCGAATATTCACGCTGCGAAGGTTATGCTATGTATTTGGTGGGACCAAGTTGGTGTTATTTATAATGAACTGTTAAAACCAAGCGAAATCACTGGGGATCGGTATCGACTTCAATTGATGCGATTGAGCCGAGCACTGCGCGAGAAGTGGCCGCAACACGCGGGAGGCATGAAAAAGTGATTCTACAGCAAGACAACGTTCGGCCTCACGTTACCAAACCCATTAAAACCAACCTGGAAACTCTGAAATGGGAAATCCTACCCCACCCGCCATATTCTAAAGATATTGCGCCGACCGATTATCACCTGTTCCGATCGATAGCCAGCGATGGGCAATACTTTTAATGATTCGCTTGTAACCATTTTTACAGAATAAAGTTGTATTTTCATAAAAAAAAACAGTGAGAACTTAGTTGCGCACCTAATAAAAATATAAAGAAGAAAGGCAAGAAAAACTGAGTAAAGTAAAAATGAGAATAATAAAATAAGAGCAGAAGAACAAGAAAAAGAAAATATAAACACTTGAAGAATAAGACGAATAATATAAAATACAAATAATAATAAGAAGAAGCAGAAGAAAAATAATAAGAATAAGAAAAAAATTAGTGCATTAAGAATAAGAAGAAAATTATAAAAATAGAAGGAAGAAGAAATATAAAAAA
Source organism: Anastrepha obliqua (assembly GCF_027943255.1). Lineage (NCBI taxonomy): Eukaryota > Metazoa > Arthropoda > Insecta > Diptera > Tephritidae > Anastrepha > Anastrepha obliqua. The sequence goes on along the minus strand of NC_072896.1, from coordinate 98,748,361 downwards.
TAAGAATAAGAATGCGAAAAAAAAAAATAAAAATAAGAGAAGAAGAGTGTGAAAGTATAAAACCAATAATAATAATAACAATAATAAAAATATATATAGAAAAATAACAAGAATAATATAAAAATAAGGATAAAAAAATCATAATAATAAAAGGAGAATAAAACAGAATATGAGTTATAATAATAATAATAGTATATAATAATTATAAGAATTGGAGAAGGTATCCAACGCTGTACGCATTAGCATTATTTAATGGCTCATTTGCTATTTTATGGATTTCTAAAGAAGTCATAGGAGTGGTAAGTATTCTGCGTACATAACTTATTGCCAAAAATGTTTGCGTTTCTTTACTTACTTCATTAATTATGCAGTTTGACTATTAAGATAGCCAAAATTTTTCAAATGTAAAAAAATGAGAAATAAGAAACGGAAATCAGCCAAATGTGGCCTGACACTAACGACAGTTCAACGGCTGTTCTTTTCTGCTCTACCTAAACTACAAATAAGTACACACGCACATATAGACATACAGATACGGATATGTGTATTTAAATATTAATAATTTTGGACAAGCTTTGACACTTAAGTGTTGGTTGATTAAATTATATAATTCGCTTTCTTAGGCGCAAATTCGCAAGTTTTAATAAGCAACAGTTGCTTTATCAATTCCAGCAAAGTTACAGACGCGTAAAAATATTAGCAAAAAGCACTCGCTACTCGCTGGAGGCACTCTCGCCATTCTATGCAAATTAGAGCGTGAGAAATTTGAAATATAATCAACGGCAAAGTTTTTGCAAGCTCGAAAATTTTAGCAAAGTGGCTCTGCCAAATTTCGTATGTGCGCATGTGTGTGTAAGTTTGCTTAGCGTAAAGAAAAGCCGCGAATTGTAGAAGTTGCCAACGGTTTATGAGTGTTCAACACTTCAGACTATTCTGATAACAGAAATTTCTGGTAGCTCTAAGTTGAAGAGGTTTTTTGCTTGCCTGCTTTTCTGAGGTAAAAACTGAACATGAACGCCGGCGAAATCTGTATGTATGAGTGTATAAGTACATATGTATGTATGACTTTTGCCTGACGCGGGCGCTTAACGCCACAATCTAACTGCAATTTTCTGTTTTTCTGCTTATGAAAATTACTTCTTCGTGTTTTTCAACAACTTCGCCTTATGTTTTTTTCTGCAATCCGACAATTAAAATTCCTGCACTTTTCCTTTTTTGCGCTTTGACGCCAAAAACGCTTACTTAAGTATTTTCCTGCTAATTTCGCGGTATTAAAGTGAATACCAAGCATCACCTTTTACGGTGCGGTTCGCGCGCTGTGGCAGCGCTGCCGCTGTATTTAACGCTTTTTCGCCTCGCTCACTTGAGTACTGCGTCTATTGTTGGTCGCACTATGCTGGTTATTGTTGGTAAAATGAGGCGCCACCTAAAGAAATGGCAGCCTCATTGGCAATTAAGTTCGCACGTCGGTTTACTTTCATCTTGACTTCTTCAAGAGTTTCTACTCGTGCACTAAAATGGTTAAGTATATACAAATACTTATTTATGAAACGAGAAATTTGCTTAAAGGGGACTCGATTGGAAAAAAGAAGATAACTTGAGGCTAGCATTTATTGCCAATTATGTACAACTTTACAAAGGTATCTCAAAGCAGGATGCGGTTAGATGCTTGGAGTATTTGTAGTGGAGTGATTTTAATAGTTGACACTGTTTAATATTTCATTGTTTTTGTGCAATTTAGTTTTTATTTTTAAATCATTTTAGTTTCCTTAGTTTTATTCCATTTTAATTACAATAATTTACTTTTTTATTACTTTTAACTACAGTGAATACAAATTTCTTGCATTAATTTTAAAAACTAAGCTTAAAAATAAATTTAATTGCCGCCGATGCCTAACAGTGCGCAAGAGACAGTCCCGTTGCCCTTTTGGCTGCCAGGTAGGCTTTCAACTAGTGTAGGGGTGTATTTAGAATGGTAAGTGGTGAATACTTAATCCACGTTTACATCAATCAAGTTTCGACTCATGTCCTCAACGGACATCAACACAAAAATAGTAGTAAAGGATGCGCAATTTTTCTATTAATTGAATTTGATAGACTAGAAAGAACGCTGAAGGGCATACAAAACAAATATGTAAAGAATCTAAATTTTTTGAGATGAACAATAATTTTAGGTCAGATAAAAGGTTTTGAGACTTGTTTCACTTTACTTTTATGCAGCAGCTAACATAGTTAGGATTATCCAATTTAGATCAAATATGCACTATTTTGTCCGACAATTTTTGTTCATTGTGATATCGGATTTTTAATTCCACCCAATATACTAGAAAGAACGCAAACGGTGATAGGAATGCAAAATAAATATGTAAAAAAGTTAAACTTTTTAAGATGAAGAGTTATATTAGGTCAGTGAAAAGTTCTCAAACTTTCTCACTTTATTTTTGTGAAGCAGCCAACATAGTTAAGATTATCCAGTTTAGATTAGATACTATGCTTTAGCAGCTTGTGCCATATCGTTAGAATTATAAGTATCTTGGCATTGTCTTGATGCTAGGCAACACCCTACCCACTTCGCCAATTCCACTATTGGCCAAGTACCTGCTAAGCTTTGGTTAATTGTTGACAATAGAAATTTGAATTGAATGTTTGGCCTGACGAAAGCAAGCCAGAATGAATGATTACTTCTCAGTTTCATCAAGCAGAACAAAAAATTTGCTTGAGCTTAAACCCTCGCATCTGATGGTTAACGCACTGTTACTTACCTACGATTATTTCTTGCTGCTGCTTTCGTATGTGACCCAGCTTTCATTGCCAGTTAACGTCCGCTTCAAAAAATGGGTCAATAGATTACATTTCAGTAAAGAATCGCTTGAGTTAAGCCGGTTAGAAAGGTGCATTTGCGTGAATTCGTGTGTTACTCCATACAACGAGTTTCTTTGTGGGAGCAGCCTTATGAGCGACTTCATGTTAAGTGATCCAAGTATATTGAACACGGTCTTAAAGTTTTCTGAAAATTGGTTTATTTGTGGGCTTGGATATAAAAAGAAGTGCACTGAAAAAATGTTGGAAGAAATTTTGAAAAAAATTAATTGGGATTTATTCTGTACTGAAAATTTTCGTGTGGAGTTTTCTTTAAAATATTTTTATAATTTTTTTTTATTTTTTTTGTTTTATAAAATTTACGAAAGAACAATATTTGAGAAAAATTAAATATTTGTGGTAAAAGTTTTTGGGGAAAACTGAAAAAATTGTAAAAGAAATCAAATAAAATTGAGATTTATTCTTTGTTGAAAATTTTCATATGAAGTTTTTTTTAAGTCTAATACCTTCGGCTCTTTTTACAAATTTTAATATTTTTATAATTTTTTTTTTTATATAAAATATACTAAGAAACACAATATATGAGAGAATAAATTTAATTTTTGTGGTACAAATTTTTGGAGAAAACTGGAAAAATTTTGAAAGAAATGTAAAAAATTTGAGATTTATTCAGTATTGAAAATTTGCTTATGGACTTTCTTTAAGTCTAATATCTTCGGCTCTCTTTACTAATTTAAATATTTTAAACATTTTTTTACTAAAAAAAAAAACGATATTTCAGAACAAAATAAATTTGTGTGTTAAAATTTTTGAGGAAAACTGGAACAATTTTGAATGAAATTAAAAAAATTGAGTTTTATTCTGTGTTGAACATTTTCATATGAAGTTGGGCTCTTTTTATAAATTTTAATATTTTTATATTTTTTTTTATAAAATTAGCTAGAAAAACAATGTTAGAGAAAAAATTAAATGTTTGTGGTAAACATTTTTGGGAAAAATATTTCTTTTGCCATTTGTGATGTGAGATTTTTTTCATATATAGTATATTTTTTTAAAGCTCACGTGAGGGGACGTTATTCTTCTGCTTCTCGAAACGAATGAAAGAGAGTTAAGTTGGAAAAACAAGCCTCTGGATGAGCCAAAATGGACTGCGTTGTTGAAGTAAGTATTTACATTCCTCACAGTATTCCTAGTCCCTCCTAGTGTAGTGAAGGAACTCCATAAGCATCGCCCATGCGAAGTCTATTCCCACAGCGGCAAGCACTGAAAGACAACTTTTTTCACAAACTTAATGTACAAAAACTAAGTAACTAAGTCACAAGAGATATAGAGGGGTAGACAGCTGTAGAAAACAAGCAAAAAAAGAAGTTAATAAAATGATGGATCGACTAAATGCGAAACGGAACAAGCACAACTTCAGGTTAAAGGGACAACAAAAATAAATGACTAGCTGAATAAATGAATCGCTAGTGTCCACAATTGTTGACGTATGCCGATGATATTGACATCAACCCTGCATTGTTTTGCCCTTTCCAAACTGAATAAAGAGGCAAAGCGAATGGGTCTGGTGGTGAACGAGGACTAGACAAAGTATCTCCTGTCATTAAACAAACACTCGGCGCACTCGCGTATGGGCACCAATGTCACTGTTGACAGCTATGATTTCGAAGTTGTAAAAGACTTCGTATATTTAGGAACCAACATTAACACCGATAACAAAGTCAGTCTTGAAATCCAACGGAATATCTCTCTTGCCAACAAGTAAATTCCTCTCTCCACGAACAATGCTAACATTAAAAAAGGCTCTTGGACGATGACAACATCCGATGAGGCATAGTGTAGCGAATAAAGATCCAGCGGCTTCGATGGCTAGGTCATGCCGCTAAAATGGATTCAAAGTAATCCATGCGGTACGAGTTGGTGGTAGCAGAGGAAAAGGGAGACTACTTCTGCGTTGGAAAGATCAAGTGAAGACGGACTTAGCTTCACTTGGAACTAAAAGAAATGATTGACGTGCTTTATTAAACTCAGCCAAAATCGCGGAAGCGGTTATCACGCCAATCAAGAAGAAAGGAAGTTAATAAAAACGCGCAAATAAAATGAGATGGGTAGCTCCACAATTTCTCACAAATGTCGGATATCATCAGAAAAATCTTGCAAAAGGGGTGGACATGATTGGCGTCTAACAAAAGTTTATGATCCTACTTGCGCTACCCACAAATTACAGGGAGTAGCATACAACTAAATAAGCAGAGAAGTATTTATAAAGGGTGCTTCTAAAGTAACACCTAGATGTCAATAGTGAATAATTCCTGGCCGGTATCTTTTTTCATGTCATTTTTGACATTTATCAAACAGACTAATGTAAAGGGTGGTTAAATTTTAAGGGCCGATGTTGAATGTGAACCCCACTTAAGCGTCAATGACACCGTTGGACTTCTTTCTTTGGGGTTATTTGAAAAAAGGTATAAACCAGCAACAATTCAAGAGCTAAAGGATGAGATAATTCGGCACATTAACGGCATGGAACCTCAATTATGCCTCAGCGTCATCGAAAATTTGGACCATCGGATGGAGGTGTGCCGTCGAGGCCACGGCGGTCATTTGGCCGATATTTTGTTCCACACGAATTATACCAGTATTATCACAATAATGAGAAATGATATTAATTAAAAACACAAATTGTATTTTATTCAAAATTAGCACCGGCCCTTGAAACTTAACCACCCTTTACAATTTTTCACGGTGGAACAATGAGTTAAATTTATTGAAATGTATTATGAAAATTATCGATGTTTAAGAGCAACATACCGCAAAATTCTTTATTTTTTGATAATAATAATTATCCTAATAAGTCAAGAATTCAAAGGTTGGTGAGAAAATTTCAAGAAACTGGTGCTGTCGGAAATAGAAAAAGGAATGGCAGACCAAAAAGTGGACGTTCAGTTGAGAATATTGCTCCTGTAGCGCAAAGTGTTGCTGAACAATCTTCATCTTCTTCTTGACGTTCTCAACCACACGCATTTATGAATTGACTACTTGGCGGATTTCACCAGTAGATCTGCTCATAGTGGGCATTTAAATTATGTAGTTTTTCACATATATTTGTTAAGAGCCGTATTTTGAGTAAAAGTAGTAAAAGGCTGAAAAAATCGAAATTTTAAAAATTTTATTACAAAAAAAAAATCATCTAGGTGCTTATCTTGAATGACCCTCTATTGGGGTCCGGGTAAGTATGTGAAATCCAGGTGCCCCAATGGGATAAAAGTCGTAATTCCAATACCGTTGAACTAAACTTGTTTCAGTTTAAGCATCAATTGATTCTATCTTTTCTCTTTCCTCTTTCGATTTCGATTTGGTAATTTTTCCACCTTTCGTTGCATACTGACAAGCAAAGACGTAGTGGATAATCATTAGCTTTGAATTTCTGATATACACTGACAAGCAGTACTAAGGCAAGCGTACCGAGCACCAAGGCAGAGTTAGCGGTCGATTTCAAATTTTTCGAGAAATGGCTTTGCTGGCTGCATACCCTTACGCCCGCCGCCCTAAATACATGCGACAAAATATATATGCAAGTAGGTGCATGATAGGTAAACGTAAATGATTGAGAATGGAAACTGTGTCAAGTGTGGATGAGCAGAAGTTTACTTTGATACTGAAGCTTACTGGTACTTTAAGTGAGCTACTTGAAAATGTATGCTTATCGCTAACTTATAACTAACCAATAATACTAATTAGCAGTTGTTGGAGATTAGAGAAAAAACCGCAAAGCCTCTGAAGCCTTATTACTAAGATTTCGTTGCAAATCCTCGATCTAACAGACCTACTTTACCAATATATTAAATTTTCTGTATGATAAATACTTAGCTTCCGTATTTAATTCATTTATGTATGCATTCCTCTAAAATACTACTATACAATTTCTTACCAGTTTAAGTACATAAATATGTTCCCACTTCCATCTGCTCTCAGCGTGTCCATAAGGACCGACCAAATTTAATATTCAGCTCATTCATCTCCATCAAACCATTCACTTCACTGTCGGTTCTATTAAACACCAACAATTCACTTTTGCAGCATCTGATTTTCCAGCACTCTTGTCCTTACCTCAGCGCACATAAACACACCTAAACATAAATACACATGCAGTTGATGTACAAGAAATTACAGCAGATTATTATACCACAAGCTGATAATGAACAAGCATCTAAACCACTCGGGTAAGTGGAAAATTGTGCTTGGATATCCCTCAACAAGTAGAGTAAGAAGCAGAGGTGAAATGCTGCCAAGCAGTTGTTGGGCAACACAATTTGTTCGTAATTACTTAAATGAGCAAATACTTATACTTAAATAGAAGCGGATATAAGATGTTAGTAGTGCGTTGTTTTCGCAGGGAGTGGAGGGCGTACAATTATAATTTTTCTTAATTTCCATAATTCTATTTCTTTATAAATGCAATGCTTCGCCTCCTATGTAAAAAGTTTTAAATTTCAATTTATTGTGTAATGAAAGTGTAAAATAATCAGTGTAATAACTAAAATGCAATTCTCTTTGGAAAGCGCTGCGGAGATTTGCGCGTAAAACTCTGAGTCGAAGAAACTAATATTGAGCCAAATTTCGAAACTAACAAAAACGTCACTTCTCCAGGTAGGAAATCCCTCACAAAGCAATCGACAATCTGCAATGCAGCCATGAAATATCGCACATCCTTTAACGAGATGACTCAGTCATTTCGCCCAAATATAGCATGGGCGCCTGGCCTCAAAACAAAGCGTTCTGTGCCGACGGGTAGTTTTCCAAACATCTTCCAAGCGAAGGTATATGCCGTCTGTCTATGTGCGGAGATAAACTTAGACAAAAACCTCAAAATGAGCGAATAGCCATTCCGAGCGAGAGTCAGGTAGAACTCAAGGCATTGTTATACTGTGAGGTTAAGTCCTCACTGGTTCTTAAGTGTATCGAAAAACTGAATTTGTTAGGAACGCACAATTGCATCCGGCTCATATGCGCCCCAGAACACAGAGGCATGACTGGGAATGAAGTAGCGGATGTATTGGTTAGAGAGGCTGTGAGCTCGTTACCAATGGAACCCGAAACCTTCCTTGCTATGTGCCAACACACCATCCAGGAGAATACTAGGAGTGAAGAACTAAGGCTAAAGGGGTTTGGGAAGCTTATAATCCTCCGCACGGATTAACTAAGAGTGTTTAGCCATTGCAGATTGCATAGTCATCTACACAGAATGGGATATGATCCACTAACACTTGTCGTTTTTGCGACCATTCGCCGGAGACTTCAATACACCTTCTCCTTGAATGTGGCGCTATAGCGAGGAGAAGGTTGAGACATCTCGGCCAATTGCAGTGAGAATATATGCACTCAGGCCAATGCAGCTCTATCTTAGGTTTAATTAGGGAACTTGGTTTGGATGGGGCACTGGTGATGAGTAGAGCGCACAAAAGACTATGAGATCGAAGTAAAAACCTTAAATTTAGTCTATTATATTCTATTCTAACATGAGCTCCTGGCCAGTGGGATATCGAGCGGAATTGTAGGGCCGATGAACCAGTAAGACTCGGTAACAAACTTCCTAAAGAGAATATTGAAAATTATATTTTTATGCCCCCACAATTCAAACTGGATAAAGAGCCAAAGCGAATGGGTCTGGTGGTGAACGAGGACAAAATGAAGTACCTCCTGTCCTCAAACAAACACTCGGCGACCTCGCGTATAGGCACCCACGTCACCGTTGCAGTTATATTTTCGAGTTTGTAAAAGACTTCGTATATTTAGCAACCAGCATTAACGCCTATAACAATGTCAGCCTTGAAATCCAATGGAGAACCTCTCTTGCCAACAAGTGCTACTTTGAACTACGTAAGCAAATGAGTAGTAAAGTCCTCTCTCGGTGAACAAAACTGACACTCTACAAGGCCCTCATCATGCCCGTCTAACGTATGGCGCAGAAGCTTGGACGATGACAACATCCGATGAGGCGTCACTTGGAGTACTTGGGAGAAAGATTCTGCGCAAGAGTTTTGGACTTTTGCACGCTGGCAACGGCGAAGATCGCAGGCGATGGAACGATGAGCTGTATGAGCTTTACGACGAGATACCCCCACAATCATGTAAGCTACTTGGTTTTGAGAAATATTTAAGAAAAGCAAATGAAAGATGGCGTAAGGAACTTACCTAATGGATCGCACGACAATTTTGGCCGACTCTGAATACTAAGCGCTTAGCATCGCTTTTAAGCCAAAAGGCAAAGCCTTAGCTTATTGCATGGCAGTGTCTCGTAGAAAGCCACGATTAGAGACTATACGTGCAGATACAAAACTTCTGCAGAAGTTGTGCAAACGAAAAGGAGGAAGAGACGATCTCGCGTCTATCCAGACGAAGATTCACCACTTTATCTAGACAATTCTGCAATGGGTTGGGAGATATCAGTATTGGGGAAATTAGGGACTTTCTAAAATTTTATAAAACTTTATAGGGAGATCAAGACAACTTTACCATGCGGTATCAGAAGAGCTATGAGCCTGACTGTGTCTTGTGGTGGACAGCTGCTAGAATCTAACTTAACCTAACTTAAGTGGGAGCTTAGCCGGCGAATTATAGGAACCGTTATGTGAAATTTGTTTTTTTATTTGTTTTTGTTGATTTGATTTGTTGAGTACACATGACAGTCGGTTCTACGTTATCGGAACGTCCCGAATTTATATTCGGCCAATGACTGACATTCGGCAGCATCTCTCGAACATATATAAGGAATGTTTATCCTGTCAGAACAACAACAACAGTCGCTATGTGACCTAAGTTATAATACCTTAGAGAATTCGTTCCCACGACAGTCGGTTCTACATCACCGGAATGACCTGGTTTTATGTCTCGCGAAGGATTATCACTAGTATAATTCTCTAAACATTTATGTGGAATATTTCTACTGTTACTGGTGGCCGCCATAGCCTAATGGGTTGGTGGGTGATTACCATTCAGAGTACGTAGAACAAATCTCGGTGAAACATCAAAATGAAGAAAACGTTTTTTCTAACCGCGATCGCCCCTCGGCAGACAATGGCAAACCTCCGAGTATATTTCTGCCATGGAAAAGCTCCGCATAAAAGCCATCTGCCGTTCAGAGTCGGCGTAAAACTGTAGTTTTTCTTGAAATATAGCTCACTCAAACACTATTTGCTTCTGCCAATTTCTTTACAAACTGCTGCAGGTTTGCTGATTATTTTTCCACCGACTGTGTTTGCTAAAATATCGAAAGGGAATATTTTACGGTGAATTATCGCTAAAAAAATGCACGAGATAAATACCAGCGTCGATGCGACTCGTTGAACGAATGCGAGAATTCGATTTTTACTGTCCAATTTATAATAATAAATAACAGTAACAGTGTAAGAATATCAATCAGAAATTATTGAAAGGAGACGAGATAAATGCACTGACGTGCGAACAAAGAGAGCAAATACAACTTTCTGTTGCAACGAAATTAAAGGATGAACGCAATAAATGCTCGTATGTATGTATGTGCATAACAATGTGAGATAAACACAAAGGAGCCAGCACGCCAATTCACGGCTCACATCAATGTACGAGGGTCGCTGGGAAAGTGCGTGCGAAAATAAAAACTACTTAATTGTTTGGGATAAACTTTTTTTATTTTTCCACATAGTCTCCTTTTACACTTCATCCAACGCTGTTCTGGTTCGTTCGTCCGTTCCAAATAATAGGATTTGTCCAAGTTTGGAAAATAGCCATTACTTTCTGCAATCATCTCCACGTTTGAATAAAAATCTTTTTCCCCCCGGTAATTTCTTCAAATTGGGGAACAAATAGTCATCCAAGGGATCCGAGGAAGCCAAGTCCGCAGAATGGAGGTGATGTGAAACGAGTTGGAACTTTATTTCCATTAATATTGCGACGACCAGTGCTGAGGCGGGAGCTGGTGCATTGCCGTGATGGAAAAGGACTTTTCTGAAAATCGCTCGACTTCCTCAATCCAAACGAATGCCAAACACAAAGAAATATGCCGATCTGGCTGAAACTTTGTGTGCGTTCTTCCAAGAGTTGCTACTAACTAAAAAAAACCTCGGTACGCTCCAGTAGCGCCATCTCTCTAACTTTGCACGCATTTTTCAAACGACCTTCGTACGAGTATTTTGTGAAGTAAAGAAAACAGCTGCAACAGCAATGATGCAGCTGTTGCAAGGTGACCCAAAGCGTCAAAGTAAAGAATCCAAATGGTCGGGCAGGTGCAAAATGCGTGGCGCTCATTGACGCTGTAGCCATAGCCATGGCAAAAGCAGAAGCAAAAGAACGCCAAAAGCACAATCTATGTATTCAATTCCCCCATTCAGTACGTACACACATACACGCACACACGCATGCAACTGCAATAATTATGTTCCCTCTTGCTATCTTATGCCACTGCAGCTTCTTCATTATCATTGTCAGCACGATGAACAGTCCAACTGAGCGCTCGTTGATGGTATTAATAGAAATTCTCTTAAGTAGTGCCGGCAATACGGCAAGTGTGGCACGCCAAGCCATTGCAAGTTGCAGATGCAGATGCAGAAGCTGCTTTTGTGAATGGAACGGAATGGGGAGAGTGTTGGCGGCGTGTCAATGCGAAATAAAAAGGAAGTTGAGATAAAAAATTGTACATGAAATATGAAAAGTCAAGCAGTAAAGCAGAAGAAGACGACGAAGAGGATGAAGTATATAGAAGAAACAATAGCAGCAGCAGGAGCAGCAACCAACATCGCTTTGCACAATTTTTTAATGAATGAAGTGCCACAGAAACCAGTTCGCGCGCCTCGTAACCGCCTGATGGTGTGCTGCTGCGGCAAAGTTGAGGTGCTGCGGCATTCTTGGTCAGCAAATATGCGTCGTAAATTTTTATGTACTATCTTTACGTAGCTGCATCGCGCTCACCACCCTTCCGGTTATTTTGTTTATTTGCTTGTAGCGAGTTTTGCATATCTGCTCAATAACAAACAACAACAAAATGAATATGCATGACACAAAAATAACAAAAACGTCTTTCCGCTGCTCCGACAATTTCGTTTCGATGATGATGTGCACCGGATAAGATTCGTCACGGCATCACAGCACTTCTCATTATAAATTGTTTTACGTACATTCGGTTGTTATTTTTGCAAATAAAAAAAGTAAAAAAAAAAAATAAATAAACACAATTGGCAACACTTGCCAGTAGCATCAGCAATGTTCGAAGGTGCCATGGCAGGTGGTTAAGATGGTGTGATTAATTTTCACAACATGAAAAGCTCAAACATTTCGCAGTAATTCTGTATAAATGAAAAGTTTAATTGCAAAACGAAACAAAAAAAAATTAAAAAAAAAAAAATAAAAATATACAAAAAAAAAAAAGATTAAATTAAATTGCCGTATATTTGTCACCATGTTTGTTTGCTTATTTATATATTTATTTATTTATTACAATTAACCAGTCATACCTGGCTGGCGTCGCTACGGTTCAAATGGCTTGCTGTTGAGTAACTCCAAATTACTTTATTTATTTAAATTTTGCTCTGCTGCTATTGAAAATGGAGACAGCATAATTATTCTTAAATTTTTCTGAACAAATGGTATAAACATAACAGAAAAAAAAGTCAAATTACAAGACGCCCTGCTTCTCATGACATCAACGTCAAAATTGTTCTAATGACAGTTCAATATATTTTTTATAAGCCATCAAAAGCATTTGCGTCTCAGTCTCTTTTTTAAATCAATAAAAACTAATTTCACACAAAAAAGTTATGGTCTTTTGAATAGGTAACACTTCATATCGTTCACCCCGTACTTTCCGTTAGAGCATATACAAGGAGCAACTTTTGGCCAAGAACGAAGCGAATACCATCCATATACCGCACAACCATCGAATTCACCGAATATTGCTCCCTGCGATTTTCTGATTTTTATCTGTTTGATCGAGCCAAAAAACCACTACGGGACGGCTCTTATAGCTATACAGGAAATAAAGTTCCAGAAAATCGATGCTAGTAATGATGAAAAACTAAACAAATTTGGCACAAAACTATTGATTTGCCGGTCACAAAATTATCACTCACATGTTTCGGTTCAAAGAGTATAAGATATTATTAAAAAAAAAAGTTATATATATTTTTAAAGTTATTGAAGCTAAAAATATTGATAATTAAAAAATCAAAAAATTTCTTTAGAGCATTTTTTTGCTGTAAGGGGTTCGCTGTTGAGGGCACACTGCTATTTCACATACCACACAGTGCATGAGAATTGTTCAGCGATTTCCAGTTGGACAAATGGCGCATGAATGATTTTGAGTTGCTTTTCGTTTACGAAGAGACTTAGCCGTGGATGTGTTGAGATTCTTAGACTTTGCCGTTACCTTTTCAATAACGGAACATTTGGAAAACATTCTCTATTCCGCATATGCTCCAGCGCGAGAGCTGATCCAAGATCTGTTAAGTCCGCGCTTTGTTACAAAATGAAGCTGACGGGTCATTGCTTTGTTTACCTTGTGACCAGAGTAAGTTTTCCCCTTTCATACTATTGTAGTATGCAACAATTTCAGGTAGTTTTTTGTTATGATTTCGGATCACATTATTTTTGTGATGCATAGTGCTCACTAACATAATAATTTTATATTGCTTAGGCAAACATTGTACAAGCAAATGGCTGAAAAAATGTCCGGTAATCTGTGGTACTCTTTTTTGGTATTTCATACGGATATGTGCCATCGATTGGCCACCAGGAGGCAGCACCCGTTACAGATAATGGCTTAGGCAGCTGTAACCGCAGATGGGAACTCTCCAATCGTTTTCATCAAGCCTGGCATCAAGGTAAATGCGAAATATTATCGAGAAAGTATTCTGGAGGTTGCTTTGAAGCCGTGGGCAGACAAACATTTCGGTGGCAGGCCATGGACGTTTCAACAGGACTCGCCACCGTCTCACAAAGCTCGAGTGAACCAAGAATGGCTAAAAAACAACGTTTCCAACTTCATAACGTGCACACAATGGCTCTCAAATTCACCAGACGGGAATCCGATGGATTATTCACTTTGGGCAATTTTGGAGAGCAAGGTCCGAACTAAAATACTCACCAGTCTTGAGGCGCTGAAAAAAGCCATTGTTCGCGAGTGCGCCAAAATACCTGCAAGGCACATTCGGGCAGCTTGCGATTCGTTTCTGGACCATCTGGAGGCCACAGTCAAGGCAAAAGGTAGTCATGTCGAGCAAAAGTGAATTGATTCTTAATTTTTTATTATTTTCACACATTTTTTACTTTGAATTTAATAAAAACAAAATGTATGGCCTTTTTAATTGGTTACACTTCCAGTACAGGGTCCATATTATTATTATTAATTATTTTATATTGAAAAGATCATGGGATGACCTTAACAGCGCTGAACGGCTAATGTAGCTCAACTTCTACTTCTTCATAATTTGTTCCCGACATTGAAATATCTGCTAGACATAAGCATAAAAGAATTAGTGAAAACTTGAAAAGGAAAAAAAAATAACACTTAAGTCCCATTTCCTACTTTTCATGCGCTTGACTGTTGCAATGACTATTCACTTGACATTTTTGCAACTTCATGAAACACTGGCTCGAAGTGAGCTTGTACGAGCCACTGATCAACAGAGCAAAGAAGGTGCACCATACAGCAATAACAGTGACAGTAACTGCTGTCGTATCAAAGGCTATATACATGCGTATGTATGTAAGTATGTAAGTTCATAGTATGGTGCTTGAATTTGCCACTTGAAAAGACGACATGTCATATCGGTTTCATCGCAGTAACGGCTGCAAGTTCCAAGGGATTGCCATAAGCTAAAAAACGAGCGGACTCACAAACTTGTTTCCCCCTATTTCTTTTACAAACGCACTCACCAAGGTAGCCAAATGCGGGGCATACAAAAAGCGTTATGTGCAGAAATACATAATATATTGAATTGCAATATATATCTTGATTTGAATGTGTTCATATACTCGCTTATAAAGGGCAGGTTCCCGCGTGGCCGTGGCAATGACACTGGCAATGCAAAATATGCCCGTTCATTCATTAAAAGAATACATGCAAGGAAAGCAGGTTTTTACATTATTTTAGCTACTGAAAAAAATTTCAATAGCATTAAGATAAAGAAAAATAAAAATAAAATAATATTAAAACAAGCGACTCATCCGACAATGAAGATTTTGTCTGACGATACTCGCTTGCCTTAATGACTTTAGAATAGAACGAGTACCTTCCAGCACTGCCATACAGCTTCATTAATTGACAGTTTCGTGCTTTAGCTGGAATGGTTTAGCGTTTAACTTGAAGCGCAAATTAATGTGTAGTATAAGTAATATCAAGTGGACCTACGCCTATTAATTATGCCATTTATGCATGTGGTGAGGACCTGTTTAAGCCGCAAAGTGGTCAACAATAATTTCGAAGCAGATTCTCACAAAGTTCATTGGATGTGTAATCGCTGCAAAATTGAAGTAATGCAATTACAATATTTTATTTATAGATGGAGTTCGCACAAATAGAAAATAATAGTTTTGAAAAAAAAAACAACACCATTCAATGTAATATTCGGTGGTACATTTTGGTAAGCGGTTGAACCCTCCAGTCTACAATAAGCGTTAAGTAACTAGAGCACAGGGATTTATCAACAAATTTAGACACTTATTTCTTTCACATTTAAATTTATTCATTTTTTTATAAACAAATTTGTTCATTAAAATACAAAAGCCATATAAATCCAAGTTTCAAACTTTGTATATATGAAAAAAAATTTTTTTTTCAACAGATTTTCAACAAAACTTCACACTTTTGAATAAGACTTTTTAGAAGCCCATTTAATTTTTATTTTGTATTTATATTTGGTGTAATAATAATTATTTTTAATAATTAAATTATAATTAATACATACAGTGATTGCCGAATAGGTTTGTATATACAAGAAAATACTCGGTAGACCCCGCGCACGAAACTCGCTCACTAAAAACTAAAATTATAGAAAAAGTTTTTTTAACAGCGGCAATGTGTTTCCTCGACAGTCAATGGAAAACCTTTGAGTTTCTTGCGTCCTATAAAAACCCATCTGCCGTTCGGCATAAAACTGTATGCCCCTCCATTTATAGATCCTTTGACATCCTCAGACACCACAAATAGAATGAGGAGCTCGGCCAAACACCCAATAAAATGTAAAGCGCCAGTATGAAGAAGAGACATACTATGGAGTTTGAAGAGACATAATATGAAGTTTGATGAATGAGAATCCACATTTTAAGTGAGGAACGGAAGTCTTAGATTGAGATTGCAAATTTGATTGGATGCTCGCGGTGTGCAGTCGAATGTGCTATTGAGCGATTTGCGGAGACAAAATCGCACCATAACAAATCAAAAGGTGGAAGAAAACATCTCACTAACGTAAGGGAAGACAGAAAACTTTTACGCGAGTTTTTCAAGGGTCGTAAAAACTCCTCTTCTGCTCTTGCAGCTGCCCTGTCGGAAGGAATTAGGCAATGCGTTAGTGCACAAACAGCTAGAAAAAGACTTCTGGAAGCAGGTTTAAAAGGATGCGAAGGCCCAAACAAGCCGTGGATTTCTGAAAACATCGGAAAAAGCGTTTAGAATGGGCTCTCCGATACCGGGGATAACGGAGGAAGATTGGCTGAATGTTCCGTGGTCTAATGAATGGAACTTGGAGGAAGGCTTAGTTCTCATCATTTTAAATTATCCACAAACATACCATCTTACCATAATCCAATTTCGAGGAAATAACACAAATCTTATAAAGGGATTTTTTTCTCTCTATTCTACAGGTACTTGGAACACCTGGTGTGACGTGCGTAAGGCGACGAGCTGCCGAGGAATATCATCCATATTACGTAGTACCCACTGTTAACGAGCGAGAGCCGCATGGGCAGTCAAAAGTATTATACATAAACGTATTAGAAACTGTAAAGGGTTTTTCAATGAGAGGTGTTATTTTAATATTTAAAGAAAAATGCTATTTTTTAAAATAAATGGTCGGGTGTTTATCTCATTATAAAGAGAAAGTTATATCGTTAATAGTGGAAAATAACATCAGGCAAATGACCACCACGAGCACGCTTAGAGGACAATATCCTTTTCATGAAATTTTCCATAACCGAATTCCATAACCGAGTGGCTGCCCTGTGTCCTCGATAGCCTCACGAATTCCATCTTTGAGGTTTTGAATCGACCCTGGGCTGTTGGCGTAGACCTTCTCTTTCACGTGGCCCCAAAGAAAAAAGTCCCAAGGTGTTAAATTACAAGATCTCGGTAGCCAATTGTGATCACCTCTTCGAGAGATAACACTGTCCGAAAACTTTTCCCGTAAAATATCAATGGCTTCGTTGCTTGTGTGACACGTAGCGCCGTCTTGTTGAAAATAAACGTTGTCTAGATCAATGCCATCCAATTCCGGCCATAAAAATCGTTAATCATCTCTAATCTAATCTAAATAACTCCTGTTATTGGAAAACCCTATACTTTCGTCTTTAGTAACGCACATTTTCGGTGAGCTAATTTAAATGGACTTCAATTCCAATAAGACAATGCTCGATGTCACAAATCAGGGTCTGCGATTCATTGGTTTAGAGAGTCCCAAGATCTAAACCCGATATATCACATGTGGGCTATTTTGCAACGTAAGATGAAGGAACACAACATGACATCGCAAACATCCCTGAAAAATCCTTTAATACACGAGTGGAGCCCCATAAGTACAGCCGAATGTACAAAGCTGGAGGATTGCTGCTATTATCAATTAAGTTTGCAATGCCCTTTAATAGGATTTTAACCATCGTAGCTCCTGTCCCCGGGACCAGTCTACTTTTTACTACATACAATTGTTTTTTATGTTTCAGACCCTCCAAACTTGCGATAGATAGCGATAAATTCAGGCAGCCATACCAGCCGGATTTATCAATGGAAAAATTATTTATATATTTATTATGTTTTGCATAGTATTTTATTTCAAGATCCATGTATAAAAAGATTAAATCAATTGAAGAAATTTTAGTCAGGAAAAAAAAGTTGAAAACTTTGATTATTTCAATTATTTCGATATTATTGAATAGAAATTCAAGCACAAGACAATAAAAGGAGCATTCATACATATATAAAACTATTATAAAATACAGGGTTTGATTGAAAAGTAATGAGCCTTCCCGCGCGGAGCGTCTGCCAAGCGATCAACCGAATCGGCTGGTGGGGGAAAATTATCGTTGGACCTTCCCCTTCCATTAGAAACCGGTCCCAGTTTGCTGGCAACAGCAGTGCAGCAATCAACATCGCTCCGCGCGTGAAAGCTGTTTTAAAAGTATGTTAGGATTTTGCAGTGGCGAAAAGGCAGCGATCGTTGGAGCAACGTTACTCGATCAAATTTTGCGTAAAACTAAACAAAACGAGTACCGAAACCATTGGGCTACTCAAGGAGGCTTGCGGGGACCAATCTCTGTCCAGTGCCCAGGTAAACAGTGGCACAAGTCGTTCAAGCCCGGCTTCGGCCCGACCTCGTCAACAATTGGACCCTTCATCACGACAATGCGCTGGCGTACACCTCCTTCCTCTGCACCTCTGCATTGGCCAAGATGGGGGTTCCGGTGCTTCCCCACCCTCCTTACAGCCCAGACCTATCCCCTCCGGACTTCTTCTTGCTCCCGCGCCTGAAAAGAAAGCTGAAGGGGAGGCATTTCAACTCCATCTAGGCGATCCAAAAAACTGTGACAGCCGAATTGAACGCGATTCCGGCGGATGAGTTTAAAAAACGTTTCCTGCAGTGGAAGGACCGCTACCAGCGGTGTATTGACGCTCAAGGGTCCTATTTTGAAGAATATTAGTGGTAAAAGCCAAAAGGTTTAATGAAACTGCTTAAAAAAAATAAGCCTCATTTCTTTTCAATCAAACCCTGTATATCTAACGTTCATCTATTTATAAACATATCTAACGAACTTGTCACTCTCACATAATAATAAGTATTGACAGCTTAATTACTTACATGTGTGACTACCTGTCAGTCCATTAGGAGCTCAAATATCCAATTATTTAGCATTTATTAACTTGGAGAACACTAAGTGAACTTTGTTTTGTTTTGTGTGAAACTTTAGAAGCTTAAAAACATTCAATTATAAGTGCCTTGTACACACAGTTCTGCTGCTGAATGTATCTCAAAGAAAATAAATATTTATAAATATAAAATTTTGAATATCAAAAGAGGCAAAAGTCGCATGAATATAGAATCAAATTGCATTAATTGCTAAAAAGTTTGTGCCAGGTGAATGGATATCAAAAAAGCCAAATTACGATTTTAGTCGCACAAATGTTAACGCTGTCTGTGGTACGCATTGACAGCTTGAAAGGTTGCTAAAAACATGATTCACTAATTCGGTGTAAAAAGCAACAAATATCGCTTGAAGCTCCAAAGGATCGATTCTAGACTTTTAAGTAGGGTATTAAAGGAAAACCCTCCACAAAACCTCAACCAAAAAAACTAGGATTGATGCATTACCAAACTTCGATGTTGAAGACAAAGGACGCTCTGTTTAATCAATCGCTAAAAAGGTCAATCAAATCATGGAAAAATTGGAAAAACTGACATTGTAACTGGTGATGATGATGAATGGAAACTAAACATCTATTTGAAAAAAGTTATGTACAAAAACAAATTCGATTTGTGGGTGCTATATGAACCAGAAGTAGGTATTAGCTAAGGTAAAAAGCTCTTGGCGGCCGCCATAGCCGAATAGCCGTAGTTCGAATTATTTGATTCAGATCAAACTCATGATTGGCTTCACCCCACGGTAAAAAAAACCTTTTTTGGAGTATAATGTCGCCTTTAACTGGCCTTTCGGTTTTACCTGATGCGATGAATACATTGCGGAAAATGAGTCACTAGAGACATCTCAAAGCTGTGTAGTTCAACTAATAAGTTAATGAGCAGTGGCAATAGTGTACAAAATAAAATCGTAATCAAGGCGAGCGGAAGCTTCCTAAATATGATAGTTGCAAAGACATGTTTTTGATAAAATACTACGCTTCCAGGTAAAACAATGGTTTCTGACCATTACTGGCAACAATTTATGGAATTGGGGCAGACCAAAGTATTCACAGCACTTTCTGTAAATTAAGTTTTCGGAATAAAAAAAAGATCAACACTTCATTCACTTTATTCAAAGTATAGTTCTCGCTGAGTCACCGCTGATAGAGCTATGCATTTTCGAGGCCAATCATTCTGATATCCTTTTTGTGGCTTCTTCGGCCAAATGTTGGCAGCAGATGGATTAATACGAGTATTAACAGGAGTCCAACCTAACGAAGAAACCAGTACCATACTCGTATATATAAAATATAATCTCCTGTATATATTAGTTACTTTGTATCAATGCTAGAAACCTAATATTTATTTGCCCAGCATTCTTTTTATTTCGTTTTCGCGATATTAAAGGCAGAGCCTGATTTAGAAAATCACAAAAAGTTTCTTTTCGAACTTTGGTTTTTAGGAGGGAAAAATTAATTGAGCTTTTAAAAATTGTTTTTTTCTTATTTTAACTTACATTTATATTTGAAAGGTCCCATTTGAAAGCGCCGCATCGCTGGAGCTTCACCATGGCGTACGAGATACAGCTCGCAATTTTTGCCTGAAACAAAAAAACAAACTAAGTTATAGCATTAACTACCATAGAAAAAGGCAAGTAACCTAAAATATCAACATTTTGTAGGTTTGAATGGAGAAAAATTTACTTTTCAGAAATTTTTGTTGACAGTTTCAAGCTTTTTTCAACATTTTTTTAGTTCAAACAGATGAGAACAAACAATAATCCATTCCAATAACGAGAAATCATAAAAATGAAAAGTCGATGAAACAAGATTGAAAATTTTCGGTAAGCACCGTAAGCACCGTAACCACCTAACATTCCCGCGACAGTCGGTTCTACGTTATCGGAATGACCCGGATTTATATCCGGCCAATGGTTTGTCACTCCAACACTATTCTTCGTACATACATATATGGGAAATGCTTATGCTACTACAGCAACAACAACGTTTGGCTGTTGCCGGTTTGTCCGTTTGATTTTAATGTTTCAATGGATTATGTGACTTTGATGTATATTCTCAAATATAGCAGGAATCGATTGCAGCGAAAAAAAAAATTTGTTTGACCTCTTAAACCGGCTCCCCCTAACGTGATATCGCGAATATAAGAATCAGTAATCTAGTAAAGTTCACAAAATAGTATGATTAGAAGTCAGTTCCGGTCTATTTGAAATCAGTATTTATCAGCCGCATAAACTGTTTTGTTATCTTTTACGAAGAGGAAGCTTCGAAAGCCGCAACCCCATCAATGTTGAACTGTAACACGAACTAAACCTTCAACCCGGTACTATGGTTAAGTTACTCGTCGGGAGGCTGCTCGACAACTTTGCTCTACGTCCGTTGCTCCTTACATGAAGTCCGTCGAAACTTACATTTACTCTAATCTTCTCACAGTTTTGTTTATTTCAGAAAGAAACTGCCCCAGTTGGACCGGTCCGTCTCTTCCCATTAAGCTTGTCTACTCCAAGATCCGATTTCTTTATCTAGTATGGTTTGTTTACTTGCCGCGGACCTCTTAAACGGATGCTAAACTCACTTCTGTGTGCTTTAGTGCATATTGCACATCACTGATTGTTCACAATATCTTGTCTCATGCATACTTTGCAGTCATCATGATATTAACCAAGTTTTTTGGTAGGATCTTTTGATTGTGCAACTAAATTACGACTGCCCGCCGCAAATCGTGGGTATACAAAGGGCCATAAAGGCGACTTATGTAGCCTGAGGCGGTGTAGGTACTGCAGGTAGCAACTATGATCTGGTAGAAGTTATGTTAGCTGGAAGTCAACCTCACCATAGCACATAGGTTTAACCATCCTTCGATGTTTGGGATAGTCCAGCTTCCTTTTGACGAGTTTTCCCAACGCCTCTGCTATCCTGCTAAGGATGTAACTTACCTTTTTTCTATAATCGCTGCTACGCATGCTTTAGCCAATATAGCGATGGGCTCATGCTCGCGATCCCCATTGTAGCTTCCTCCGCGCTGCCTTCGATGCATCATGCGAATTTTGTGGCCGTGAACAATAACCAATGCCGATTTGTATGGCAAAGGAAATGGCAGTGGATCGACCACAAACTGATAAGAGCGACGGCAACCAGGCGCTGCACTGGCATTCTTTTCAGCAAGCCGGTCGAGGAATTGGCAGACCGCATACCACCTAGCGATGCTCGACAGATGCAAAAATTAAATCTGTCGGCCTAACATGGAACCAATTGAGATCGCCTGCACATAACCGTGTTCGTTGGTGAAGAGGAGTAGTTGACGCTGTATGCTCCCTCAGTGCGTAAAGTCTGCACAATGTATGATTTTTTTAAATGCTTTTACATCCAAAAAATTCGCTCGCTGTATACAGCAGAGTGGACTTGATGATGCTCGTTAGCAATCTGTACTTGATACTTCTCGGTCCACTCGTGTTCGAATTCATTTTAGAAAGCGCACCATATATTTTGGACGCTTTTTGAGTTACATATTTGCCACAGGTGGTTCAAAACTGAGGCGGTCTTCAATTATAACACCCAGATTTTTAGTTTCCGTGAAGATTTAAATTGTCTATGATGAAAGAGACTATCTCTGGTTTCTTAGGGGTGCTTATGAGAACCGCTTTCGGTTTCTCTTTTGCAATAGATAAACCTACGGTATCTAGCCAGTTTTTTACTTTTGTAAAAGGAGAATTTGCTTTAGATTCAATATCGGGCACCAGTTTGGGTATAATTACTGGAGCTATGCCATCTGCAAAGCCAATCTTTGAAGAATGAATGTCTGAGGGAAATGGGAGGCAAAAACTCTATATCGTACATAATGTGCTACAATATATATAGGTATATATAATGGAGTGCCATTAAATATTTCTTGGTGATTTCGGTAATTTATTAAATTTACGACCAACCACACAAATAATACAATATTTGCTCACAGGTATGAAGTGAATTAATTACAAATATTCTTACCCTCACTTATATTAAATGCAAACTGTATGAAATCACACACCCAACACAACAAAACACTTTGCAACAAGCAAGAGGCTGGAAGTGTGAAACATTAGTCATAAACGAATTATTAATTGATTAAATTTTGATAACCCGATTCGACACATTTAAATTATTATAACTTCACACAAACTTGCTTAGAGAAATGTTGGCCTTCAGTAGAAGCCATTATGCACGAAAACACACACACATACATATGACACCTTTGTATGTGTGTTGGTACGTGAAATGCAAAGATAATGCAAGCAAGTATTACACACACACACATGCACCTATTATCTATGTATTATAAATATAAACGTACATACATTAATGGCAATACAATTATGCATTTGGGGCATGTAAATACCTACAGAAAGCCTCTAAAGGCCAACTAAAAAGTACCCATTTACTGGTTGTTCGGTTGTTCTGTTATTTCTAACCGAATGCAGTTGCAAGTGCAGCCAGTTAATGTTATTGCAGTGTAACCACAAAAAGGAAAACAATAATAACAATAACAGCAATAATAAAATACTGTTGAAACACCAAATTTGGTTCGCACTAGCATTGCGTTCTACGTGCGTCTCGTTTATGTTTGCAAATCCCCGTACACGTGAAGAATAAATAAGCGCATGAATGTAATTGTGTGGAAAATGCATATGTATGAACATTTATGCAGTTATTGAAGTGGTTGTCATTACCAATAGCAATAAACCAACAACACAACAACAACAACAAAACTATTGTACTGGAGGTGTATAGCAAGCGTGTATTTAATATTGCCGTAAGTTATTGTAATAGGAGCATTCCATGGTTCGTACGGGACAGATCGTACGAATTTTTACAGTTTACAACCTTAATTATAGACAAACCATAATTTTTTAAAACGAGTTATTTAGTGCACTAATACTGTGTGGTAGCTTTCTAAACGAAACCTATAAACGTGCTTTAAAATATTCGCACATCTTTGCAAAATCAAAAAAAAAATATATGTTCGTACGGGACAGCTCCAGTCTACCACTACTCTGAGTTATAGTGAATTAAGGAAAATTTCAGCGAAACTAATAATATTAACAAGAAAACGAAAATGTCATTTGATTGTGACTGTATTAGAGTTTATTAACACAACAAAAACATTTAAAACATATTTAGTTTAAATGACTTATAGTGTAAAAATGAAAATGTTCGTACGGGACAAATTGTGTTCGTACGGGACGCGTACGAAATTCAGCTCTTAAATTTTGATTTTAACGTTCTCTAAAGGGAAAATTTGATGCTGTTGTTATCTTGAGCATGGCTTTAACATGTAACTTCGCGCCCATTGCCTAATATTTCGTGAAATTTGAATATTCCGGGTATAGGCTTGGACGATTTCCAGGGACGAACATCCCGACAGCTATTTCGGATGCAGAAATATAAAAAATGGATGTTGAAGGAACTAATGGCTTCCTTGGCTACGGGCTTTTTGATTAACAAGTCTTTTTATATTGCCACCGACTCCGTCTACAACTCCCTTACCATGGGAAGTGGCAAAATACTTCCATTCAAATTTTTCCTATATTTTTCAGAGAGATATACCAATAATGAAACCATATAACGATTTTTGAATTCAGAAGAAGGACCATCACTTCTTTAATTCTTTCGCCATGATCTGCTGCAAAAATTTTATCATGCAAATATGTCACGAAGGCGAATACATATACTGTCTTTATGTTTTTGCTTTGTATCAGAGCATATCACAGAAGTTTTACATTGTGCCACGAAAAATGAAACAGCGGTAAAATGAGTAACACTTTCCCTGCTCCATAAAGCATACATATGTACAGCCTTAGCATACGTTTGCTTACATTTGTATGGAAAACATTCAGATTCGCAATCACCAACAATATTTTAAGCAGCCTCCCTGCCTTGTGTTTGGATCAACTTTTTGGCTCTTTGGACTCTCTTTTTTTTCTTTTTCGTACTTCTTCCTCTTCTGTATTTCTTCCTGGGTCATGGCTTCAGTTTTTCTTTTCCTCCACTGTTTCACTCTTTCTTTTTCGTTGTTTTTGAAATCTGGACCTTTTTTTCGTTTCTCGTCTCTCCATTTTTTATAACGTGACACGCTATGGTTGTTATTATTTTCACTAATTTTCTCCATTTTTTAGTTAAAAGAAAAACTTATATGCCGTGTTCGTACGGGACAAAATTTAATGACTGAATATTGAACTTATTTGTGATGCAAACTGAAATCAATGCTTTAGAAGTAAAAAGAGCACCAGTAGTTTGCTTTAAATGTAAAGTAATCGAAACAAATAAGTTACTCGGATGAGCACAAAAATAACTTACAGTGTTAAGTGCGTTCGTACGGGACATCATCGAACCATTTTTTTAAAAGAGCATATCTGCGTTATTCATAAATAAACTTTTTTTTTAATATTACGTTTTAAAACGTAAAAGTTTGTTCTCTTAACACCAATTATCAGTTTCACGCTATATGTCACACATAATGAGAACTAAGTGCTTAAACTTGACCAAATTTCGATAGAAGAAAATAAAATTTTTACGAGTTGTTTTTGTTGTAAAAAAAGATACTTCAAACCGAGGTCAAGTAAAAGGTCGATGTTTATAATGAAGATTGATATATTTTAAATACATTAACACTAATATAATCATCCGGAAATGCAATTTGTTCGGCGGTCGAAATTTACCATTTTCCATGGAATGCTCCAATAATTTAGGAAAATCAACAGCCCTGTTGCATGTAATAATAATGTTTGGCAATCAAGGCGGTAGATAACACTGTGTCCGCTTTAAGGTTGTCAGCCTGCAGTGAAAAGCCAAGCTACGCAGTCAATATTTCTTGTCAATTATGGCGGAATTAACCCCTTAGCCTACACGATATCTACCAATTGCGCGAGCTATAATACGCAAGAAATTCGTTCGCGCGCCGTGCCATTCAACTGTTCAGCCGTGTACCCGAACTGGCGCAAAGTGTATACTTTTCGTAACATATATATTTCAATGCAACGAAAGGAATTGTGAAATAATAAACAATGTTTAGGTACAAATAGTAATTTTAAGATGTCTAGGAAGTAATCATAATCAATTGATCACAAAGTCTTTACCACGAGTCAGACTCGTTGTTTTCGCTTATGGCACAAATTCTTTACCACGAGTCAGACTCGTGGCTATAGGCTAAAGGGTTAATGCTAGTTCCAAAGTGGTTAAATGTGTACTAGTTGCAAAATCATTAGATCCGAACTAGTTACAAACTAGGTAGATTTGAACTAGTTTCAAAGTGGTTAGCTATACACTAGTTTGAAAGTAATTATTTAACGGTGAACGCAAAGAAATATTCTTTTATTACTTAAAAAAAATGTTGGGATGTAACAAGTGAGCCATAGAGGAATACATAAACATATTGATGGAGTTAATTATTCTCCCTTGCTGTCCATTATGAACTAGTTCATTAACCTGTATAATGCTTAAGCAATAGTCAATTATATTTAATAATCAATTATATAATTAATAACCCAAAATTACCAATTAATCATCAAATTTTGATTTTGAATAGCTTTTTTACTAAATTAAAGAAAAAAAAGTTATTTTGAGTGGTGGAAATATTTATTATAACTAGAGATCGGATTTTTATGCAAATTGAATATGCAAAATATATGCAAAAGAGGAAATATGCAAAATTATGGAAATATGCAAAACATAATATGATCCTATTAATTCAATTTTTATTATGATGAGTTTCTACCTAGGTGCGAACTTCATGTGATGTTAAACAAAAATATGCACTTGCATAAGAATCCGATGTCTAATTTTAACCTTTACACACTCAATTGCTTGTTTGTTTCTACGAGTATACTGCCGGTTCTAGTTCACTTCTGTCAAATAAGATTGACATACGACGCCGTTTGCAAAAACTATAGATTTCGAAAATAGTGATTAATTTTGTGCCACCTAGAATACAGGCTGAAAATTTAAAATCTATATCAGTTGCTAGCATCGGAAATATCATATATTGAGAATGACCTACTTTAGATACAAAGCAAAAACTGTTAGTGCGTTAGTTCAGCACTCGCAGATCAGATAGCAGCACAAACTATTTGACCGTAGTTAAAAGAGATTGTTTTTGATTATTATTTTGCTCGAGCGGTATACAGGGTTGCCCATGTTCGACGGACCCATCTGGCAACCCTGTATCTTTTGACAGAGACGTCAGATCGCGTTGGAAGCATCAGTCCAAGCAGATTTTTACCATGGAACAGTACACGCCCCGCGAGCGCTCCCAAATTGTTGAAATTTACATTCAAGTCAATTGTGAAAACTCAACGTGCGTATAAAAAATTAAATAATGTGAAAAGTGTGCCTTCTAAGAACACCATTAAACGTTTGTACGAAAGGTTTTCGACTGGTGATGCGACCAAGGCGATCGGATGAGAATATTGCTCTTGTACGGGCCAGTGTTAAGACGTCGCCAAGGACATCCCAAAATCGCCGTTCTCAGCAGTTGGGTATTGCTCGGACCACCTTACAATGAATTATCCGCATTGATTTGCATTTATTCCCGTATAAGATTCAATTGACGCAAAGATTGTTGCCTGCGGTCAAGCCTCGTCGATTGAAATGGGTCCAAAGTGTCATCGAAATGGCTGAAGATGACGACCAATTTTGGAACAAAGTCATCATGTCCGATGAGGCTCATTTCTTATTGAATGGGACCGTAAACAAGCAAAATTGCCGTATTTACGCCACTTAAAATCCTCACGAAATTCAAGAGGTACCTCTTTACGACGAAAAAGTCACTGTTTGGTGCGGCGTTAGTGCGAAAACGATTATTGGGCCGTTTTCCTTCGAAAATGAAGATGGTCAAGTTGTTACCGTCAATCAGGAGCGTTATCGCGATATGATAACCACTTTTGTGATGCCAATTATTCGTCGAAAGCGTCGTCGTATGAGGCAGTTCTAGTTTCAACAAGACGGCGCTCCACTACACACAGCGCGCACCACAATCGATTTTTTTAAGAAATTGTTTGATGTCGAAAAATTGCGATTTTGACTGGCCATTCCGTTCGCCCGATTTAACGCCACCTGACTTCTTCTTGTGGGGATATTTAAAATCAAAGGTTTATATTAATAAGCAAAAAACCATAGAAGAGCTCAAGAACAACATCCGTGAGGAAATAGTCACTATTCCAGCCGAAATGTTAGCTAAAACTATGGAAAATGCTGCAAAACGGGCACAATACGCCGTACAGGCTCAAGGCGGCCATTTGAGAGATATCATATTCAAAAAGTAATGTCAATAAATCTACTTGAACCAAATAAAATGATTGTTGTCGTCAACATAAAAAAAATGTGTTTTTCTTTGATTAAAAAAAATAAAAAACACATGGGTCCGTCGAATATGGGCAACCCAGTAGACACATTCTTGGAATTCCACGCATTATTAGTTAAGATATCGCAATTTAATGTAGGGATATTCTACATTCCATTCTGTACGAGTACACTACGAACATTGTCTAGGTCCCTGGGTACAGAAACTGTCCTGGAACTCGTATCGCGTATGAGCTGGCAAGAAAAGCAACTCATCTCAAATCAGTCAACTCTGCCCTGTGGAGAGTATTGAGTATTTCTCTGGCACTGTGCTGCTCTTGCCAGAATGCGACATAACTGTCTAAGCTTTTACTTCTTTAGATATTTATCTGACAGACTTGGAATGTCAAATGCGCGATATGTGGTGGCGCAAAATTAATCATCCAATTTTGTTTTTCAATAACTTTTGCGCTAAATAAAAAATAAAAATTTTGAAAAAATTATAAATCTTCCAATAGGGTGATTAATTTTGTGCCACCTGCATTCAAATTTATGTATACAAATTTTAAACCTTTCATTATTGAAATCTCTTTTCATTTCCCTTCTAAGTTTACGCCACTATAAAATAGTTTCAACCGTTATTTAGACTCAGCACCAAAATTGGGTTATAAGTACAAAGCTGAAGTCATGCCTATAGTCGTTTTGTATGTCTTCTATGGTCAGCTTCAGGCTTCGATTGGTCGGCTATTTTAGTGTCATATTGAGTGGCGAGACAAACGACATTACATGCACTAAAATTACTAGTGTGCAGTGAATAATTTAATGAATAGTAGACAACAACAATAGTGAACAACAACAAAAACACCATCAAAGCAACAGTTATAATTAAATAGAAGCAACAATGCGGAAGCGCCAAATGCATTTGCATATTTGAAAAACAATATTTGCCTCATTTTGAGCGCAAAAGCAACAATGGTGAGCAGCAGTGGGTGCGTGTGCATACGTATTGGACTCTGCAAGAATGTAATACAATAATTTATGGTGATGTTGCACTGCCATGTGTGTATATATGTATTTTAGGGTGCCTATTAGGGTACATCACTCTGCATACAAAAAAAAAAAACTGGTACTGGGATTATAAAGTTCTAAATGTTTACAGACTTCCGTCAAAATATTCCGGAAAAATATTAAGATTTACGTGAGTTGGACCGGAAAAACTGCCGGAAATGGAGATTTCTTTAAATAAAATTAAATTTGAAAATATATTTTTGCAAAAATCGCCTGGGAAGATAAAAGAGTTCCTTCTTAAAATATTGGAAAAAAGTGAAAAAAAATGTATGAACGAAAACAAAATAATGCGATTTTTGAAGCTATTTTCAAATAGATTCAGCTCATCTAATATTTTAATTTAATATTTGGGCGCAAGTCTTAAAATATAATAAGTTTTGAAATTTCGAAGAAAAACAGTACCATTTTTTGTTGTTGTTGTTGTATGCATTGTGACGCACCCTAATATGGATGCGAGCTTACGAATAATGCAATGCCACAAATAACAATGGTAATGCACTTCTTCATTATAACAACTGAGCAATATTTACGAATCCTCATTATTTAGTACTCCACTTTCTTTGTATGTACATATGTATGTATGTATGTATTTTTACTTGCATGAATTGTACGCTGTGTTTGTATGTATTGCTCTGCCGATAGGATCTTATTTGTGCAAATCAACTGCCGTTCATAATTTGCCACCATTCAATTGCTTACTCGATGGTGCGCCTACGAGGTGGCTAACGGTCCAATCAACTCGTTTGCCAATTAATCAATCAATATTACAGAAATGCACAGCATAGACGCATACATACAAACAAGTGATCTACAGCTTGCGGAAATAAGCTGTCACAGTGACGGCCACAATCAAAACCACGGGCGCAGTCAAAGTAGCAACCGCAAAGGTACCACTCGTTATCGCACATTTCTACTTGCAACATTGAAACGTTGAAACATTGACGACAACGGCAATCAACAGTCAAGTGCCGACCAACAATCGCTTGACGACAAGGCACATTTACACCTTATAAATTTATAGGTGTAACTAAATATATTTACTTCCTTGTATTTGGTAGTCCTACGGTGCGCCCACTTGTGCAGCTGTTTTTGTGGCTATGTGGGTGTGCATTGCTATTTGCAAATGCCGTGATGTGAATCGGATTTTTTTCAGATTAGCGAAAAACTGGCTTGTGCCATCGTGGCCAGGATTGGGATACTTTAGAGTCTTTACGAATGAATCAGAGAAATCAGAACTTGGCTCTGCAATAGGCGTCCTCGTTGAGCAGATTAACCCGTTAGAAGTCAAATGAAAAGTGCAAATATTGGGTATGGGAATAACTTTCCGCCCTCGTAAAAGAGGTGTCGCTGCTGATACTATTTTTGTGTTCGCTCTAGTAATATTCTGGTGATTTGAAGGTGTATATATGAGGTCTCGCGTAGAGATCCTTTTTTATCTGGCGTCTACGTTCGTTCCGAAAAAACAGAATTCCGAGAAGTCATTCTTCATTACTACCATTTAAAGAAAAGTACAGCTGAAACTAGTCGTATATTAATCAATACTTACGGTATTCACATTCATCAATCAAATAAAACTTGTAAAGAGTGGCTTCGACGCTTTTAAAGTGGCAATTCCGACGTGAGTGATAAAGATCGCGAAGGGGCACCCAAAAAAATAGAAAATACTCAACTACAACAACTATTGGATGAAGACGCATGTCGCACCCTTGAAGATATGTCTAAAGAGTTGGATGTTGACAGATCAACCGTCGGTATACATTTGCACGCGATGGGAACAGTCTAGAAAGCAAGTAACTGGGTGCCACATCAATTGAAAAGGAGGAATATCGATAGAAGTTTGGTGGGGTATGAGATGCCTCTTGAACGGCAGAAAAGAAAAGGTTCTCTGTATCTGTTATGATAACCCTAAGCGTCGAATAAGTTGGAGCCTTCTAGGTGAACCAGATTCTTCGACAGCGAAAAAAAATATTCATGCTCTAAAGGTTATGTTGCGCGTCTGATGATATCAGAAGGGTGTCATCTATTATGGACTCCTTAAACCGTCTTAAATCATCACTGGCGATCGTTACCGACTGCAGCTAATGTGTTTGAATGGAGCTCTCTAAGAAATGCGGTCGGAATGGGACGGTAGATATGACAAACTGATTTTGCTGCATGACAACACCAGGCCACACGTTACTAAATTGGTCCAGAAATATTTAGAGGGACTGAATTGGAAAATCTTTCCCCACCCGCCGTATTCCCCAGACATTGCACCTTCGGATTATCATCTGTTCTGATCAATGCGGTGAGCCCTTATTGGAGAGCGGTTGACTACTTACGAGAGCATCGCAAACTGGCGTTTTTACTTTTTTGTGCGAGACAAAACCTGTATAATTGGGTTTGAACTTTAAATGATAAAGTCAGAACATAAGCTAGACATAAGACTAGACTCAAGACTAACCTCCTGGACCCATATAAAACACGCAGCAGAGAGAACCGCTAAGACGGCATACCTACTCAGTGGACTGATGGCAAACATAAGGGTACCAATGCAAATGAGACGGGAAATAATGATGGCTGCCACGCTCTCCGTTCTCTTATACGGAGCTGAACTGTGGGCGAATGCGCTAAAGGTAAATCACCGATGCAAGCTGTTAGTATCGGTACAGTCAAGGACAGCCCTGGGAGTTCAGGGTCAGCTGTTCAAATAATGGAAGAAAGACTTAGTAAACCTGCAGCGCGCGAAATAAGGGATGAAACGCTAAGTCTTTGGCAAGAACGCTGGATTAACGAAACACTCGGCAAATGGACGGCTAGGCTTATAAAAGGCGTCGCCACATGGAACAGCAAGGAATTCGGCGAAGTCAATTTTTATACAACACAAATGCTTTGGGGCACAGGTATTTCCAGAAATACCTTTTCAAAATTGGGAAATGCGAACATCCCACATGCATCCACGCGGATGCCGCCGAAGATGACACTGAACGCACATTCTTCCAATGCAAGCGTTGGCAACAAGAACATCTAACGCCGGTCCCCTAACCACTGAAAATGTAATCGACAAGATGCTAAGTAGCGAAGAAACATGGAGGATCATCAGTGGTTTCGCAGAAAGAATTCTCCGTATAAAAAAGGCGGACCTAGATGCAGGCACATAGGCATAGATAGACCTTTGTAATGAGGAAGATCGAACGCCCTTCTGAAGTAATGGGAAAGCTGTTCCAGGGTGGGCGACCATTTCAAAGGAGGGGATTTTTTTAGTCCCCGGAGATACCGCAGTTTTGATGATGCACTAGGCATTTTGTTTGAGCACCCTCATCCTCACAAAAAAAAAAAACAATCTGAAGTTTATTTTATTATTTATATGTGTATGTAATTTTATTGTCACATTTGTCTATTTAAACATAGTGGGTTGTCCTGCTCTCATATTATTTTAATATTAATGGATTTAACACGAGCATTAATATTTCAGTCATTTGAAAACTTTAATTTTCAATACAAGAAACAAACCCAGCTAATTTCTACTACAAAAGTGTTGTACTTTTCCTTCTCCATTTCATTTTCGCTTCATATGGAATTGACAAATTATTTTGGGATTTTGGGTTCTTCAAAAAGATTGACATCTCTTGTAAATATATGTTTTTCCGTATGTCCTGTTTTCCATTTTTTTGTATGACTAGGTGTGTATGACTAGATAATACAACTCACAAATTCTTGTTCTGTGGAAAACGAAATAATTATAAGACCAAAAGCGTTTGAAGAATTTAAGTTATAACGTTAAAATGATTATATTATAAGTGATTTGGATCACTTTAACCTGATCTCATATTTACATGATTATATTGGTTTAGAAACAAAAAATATGGCGCGTGGAAAAGCTTTATCTGAATTTGAACAGGGAAAAATTTTATCATGAAGAGAGAGGCCTTACAAAGCGAGGGATTGCTTCAAAATTGAAGAGAAGCAAAACTGTGGAAAAAACTCTTCGGGAAATCAAAAGTTTAGCTGTAAATAAATCAGATAGCCCTATTGAAATTAAGCACACCATTCATTTTGAAGTTACCACCCGTCGAGAGCAACAAATTTTGCAATTTAATTGTAGTCTAAAATATGTAAAGCGAATACGTACACTTAAGTTAACCGCACGACACAAATAGGTCAGATTTATATTTGCAAAAAAGTACCCATTTTAGGAAATTGAATGGGAAAGAGAAATTTTTTTCGATAAAAAAGAAATTCAATCTAGGCGGATCCGATGGTTCCTAAATATATTAGAGTGATAAACGGAAGAAAAATCAGGATAGAATGGTTCGAAGGGGTTATTTCTTGGTTTGGGCAACCATTAGAACCAAAGACAAAACGCCTATATGTTTCATTATCAACAAACATGAATAGTGACAAATATATAGAATATCTGGAGAAGTATTTACTCCTTTTTTTAATGATAATTTCGATGAGGCGTGGATTCTCCAGCATGAAAACACAGCTATTCATGTTTCCAAAGCAACAAAAGAGATTTTAGCAGCACCAAAAAAAATTCTAGAATGGCCCGCCTGCAGTCTTATCGAAAATGTATGGGCAGTACTTTCTCAATCGGTTTTAAAAATCGAGGACACTTCGATAGCTCTAAATGCCTTAGAAGTGCGTTTAAAGTTGAATGGTAAAAAATTTATCACAACATTATAAAAAAACTTAGTCAAATCGATTCGTCGACAACTTTAACAAGTTATAATCAAAGGAGAATCCAATAGATTTTTTTTTCCTTGTTCACACCTCTCGAGAGCATAGGACCTCGACAAGTCTCTTCCATCGTACACGGTTCTGTGCTGTTGGTTTTGCTCCGTCCCATGAGATATCGGCATCTGCTAGTTCGTGCAGCATCGACCTTCTCGAAGTGTTGTTTGGTCGACCGCGACCTTTACTTCCTTGCGGGTTCCAGTTCAGTGCCATTCTCGTGATGCTAACTGGTAGTTTTCTCAATGGGTGACCTATCCATCGCCACTTTCTGCGTTTGATTTGCCTTAGAATGGGTTCCTCGTTCGTTTATCTCCACAGTGCGTCGTTACTGATTTGTTTGGCCAGAATGTTCTGCAGATGATGCGGAGGCATTTGTTGATGAAGGATTGTAGCCTCTGTGTGATGGTGTTAGAGACCAGCCATGTTGCGCTTTCGTATAACAATACGGCCTCTACGCATGAGCCGAATATTCGTAGTTTAGTGCGCCTGGAGATTTGCGAACTCCCCCATACTGTATGCGTTCGTCCGAATGCCGCCCTTGCTTTGTTTAGCCTGCAGATGACATCTTCATCTGCTCCACCATCTGCCGTGATGATGCAACCGAGACAGCGAAAGCTTTCAACGAATTCCACCGGGCATCCGTCAACCAATATCTGCTTTGCGTTATTGTGGTTAACTCTCATGGCCTTGGTCCTGGCGATGTTGACCTCCAGTCCGACAGTGCGTGCCGACGTGATTAGTCTGCCCGCCTTCGCTTGCATGTCGGAGAGTTTGTGAGAGAGGAGGCGGATGTCATCGGCGAAGTCCAGGTCCTCAATATGTCTGATGAAATTCCATACGATGCCTTTTTTGTGCAGGGTCAGTTGGCTCATGACGCCATCAAGAACGATGGCGAAGAGAAGGGGCGACAGGGGACAACCTTGCCTTACGCCTGTCTGCGTTGGTAATGAATGGATCGCTGATATCGCCTTTGTGAAGCACTGCCAGTTCGGAGTTCTCGTAGATGGCTTTGATGAGGTGGATTATCTTGGCGGGAACTCCCTTTCTACTTAGTGCCAGCCATATTGCGTCTCTTTTGATAGTGTCGAACGGATAGAAATTACTAAGCTCCAAATTATAAATTAACCCCAATATTGTTTGTTTGTTTTAAATATAATAACATTGGTCTTATACTTTTTTCGTTCCCTAGATTTTACTTTTCTTATACATACATATACATGCTCACTCAAGTAGGAGAGAGCCAGATGTCGAACGTTGCCGAACGCGGAGACCGATTGTGCCTCTTTGTCGTTCGTTCCGCGCTCTCGCTTGCAGTTCAAGCAAGGTAACGACGCATAAGCAAGATAACGACGCATTTTTTGGTGCATGCAGCCAGCTACATCGAATTATAAGACGTTATCACGTCAAAAAAAATATAAGAAATTCAGTTAATCTTATAATTCTTTCGTTTGGTGCATACAAAAACTTAATAAGTGAAATAACGGCAGCTTTACGACTGTAACTGCTTTTTCAAAAACTTTACTGATAGAAGAAATTTCCAAAGCAAATTCAAAAGTGCATTTTTATTATTTACTTTTAATCAAAAAAATTCAACGGAAATTATAATTTTTTATTAGTTGAAAAATATTCGAATTTCCTCTCCATCCAAAGAAATCAATTACTAGTAATTACAAGCTCTCGTTGGCTGATTTATTAAAACTAATTTCTTCGCCATTTATTTCACCATCGTAGTTAAATATGCAAGAAGTGTTCATCACTATTTTAAATTGGAATGAACACGTTAAAAATATTAACCGGGAAAAAGCTTGTTGGATTTCCACTGCTCCACTGCTTTGCACAGCCACGTCCACATATTTATGTTATCAGCGCAGTTATGGCATTATAACCACTCCACCGCGTGTAGTCAAACGCGAACATGGTCAGTGCTTCAGCCGACTCATAAACATACATAGCACTACATAGTGCGACACAGCAACGCAGCGGCAATCGAACGCCCGCATAGAACAAGAGCGCTGTTCGAGCTTGTGAGTTCTATAGGGAAAGACGATAAGGCCGATATGTAGGCACATATGTTCATGGAAATTCTACATGTATGCATGGCGGGCGGCCGGGAGGTGTGCATGATGCGCGTGCTGCATGCCACTTTATTATTACTTTTGTATGTGGCCTGTGTCTATGTGGCTTCCGGCCGGCGACGTACGGGCAGTTTCAATTTAAGTTGCGCTTTTTTGCGCTCTCATGACAACTTGAAAAGTACTTCAGCTACGTACATACATACATACATGCGAATATATATACAACTGTATACAAATACATGGAATACCATATGTACATATGTCTGCATTATACAAATGTAGGCATTCTGATTATAAGCCTACTCCACCCACCCACTTTGGTGCGGCCACTTCATTCCGTCTATGAAGTCAGACATTGGCCAGCGTCGGCGCTGCGTTGAGTTGTATTGTGAAAATAAAGTGACCGGAAGATGCCACTATTTATTATTAGCCACACTGGCATTCGGCGGCGAGTGTATGTGTGTTTTCATGTAGTTACACACATACACTTACACTTACATATATGTAGATATGTCTGCGAGTATGCGAGCGAGTTTACCAATGCGCTGGGCATGAATTGAGTGCCTTTGGTCTATTGACTTGTTTCTGCCTATTTTCATTGCTGCTATTGTTATTGTAGTATTGCCTTTGCGGTGTGGCAAGTGTATTTTATACGGTCAGAATATTGTGACTTTCTTTGTTTTTTATTGACCAAAGAAATTGGCAATGTCGAGGTAAAAACAAAAACACAATAGCATTCATCAGCGCTCCGCTTCCACTTATGAATTTATTAAAGACCTCAGATGAGCCAGCAGAGTCTCGGACCAAAAAGCAAGCGTTGGGCACTATTTTCGTACAAATGATTTATGGTAGTTGTTATATGGCAGTTGTTGTTCTGTCATGGGCACGCAGTCACGCACGCACACTTGCATACAAATGTACCTATAATACATAGATGGCAACAGTTTTGGCTGTGGCGATTATATCACTGACCAAGGCCATTTTAACAGTTTTAAAATAAGTAAAGTTTTTGAATAAGGCGGAGAAAGGAAATAGCTTCATATGCATTACTGACCCCAGCGCCATTTTCTGGGGAAATATGTCAGCTGACTATAGATTATTAACGGTATGAAATTAATAACTAAGGGAAATTGAAGTTTTTACAATTTATTAATGGTTGTATGTTGTTACATACCTAAATACTACATTAACTAATAACCCATTTTCTTTGAGCTTAGGGAATGAAATGAATTTTTAATTATTTATTTTATTCGAAATTTTTTTTTATTAATTTAATTTTAATGGGCACTTAACACTTAGAAAGTGCATAGTGCCAGGATTTATAGGCAAGTTTCGAAAATTTATTTATTTATTTTTTATAACTTAATTTATTATATTTTATAATATTGTATTTTAATATTATTTAATTTTTTATAACTTAATTTATTTTATATTTTAATATATATAAATTTATTTTTTATAACTTAAAAAATATAGTTCACTCTTCCACATAAAATACATAAATGGAAGTTTCAATATTTGTACAAATTAAGAGATAAAAATCGATTTTTTTTTGCATGTTATTGTAGTAAAAGATTTCATAAATACCGTGTTAAAATTTTAAGTCAATCCGAGCAAAACTTGTTAAGTTATAGAGCATAAAGCCGAGCCGCCTCAAACATCTGCCGAGACGCAGCAGTTGCGCGCGTAGTCCGTTACAAACGTATACCTGCGTGCGGACTCAGGTATACTTTTGTATATGTCTATTGCTCCAAAAATATTTCTAGTACACTCTTTTGTATTCAATAACAGCTGCTGATGCTTCAAACTATGTATTATACCTATATAACAACTGTAAATTTCAAAGGGAGCAGAGAGAAGCATCAGTTTGTCGTGCGACGCTGACTTGATCGGTTGCGACGCTGTTACTTTTCTTTAGTATTGTATAATAGATTTTTGTAAATAGTTTTATTAAAATGCCGAGATGCTCGTAGACTTGCTAAAAAAGATGCTGAAGACAATGACAAAGCTAGTGGAAACATACTCTATGGTGCTGGAATCGACGACTCCGTGTAAGTAGAGAGAAAAAAGTATTTTCTTGACGTTTTCATAACTTAAAACTTTAAACGCGGTTTTCTCGAACCTTTTTTTTTTTAAAGTGCGTAGTCATTGGCATTTGAAAACTACTCAACCGATCCTTTTGAACGTTTTTATTTCGCCATTTTTTTTATATTAAGGTGGTTTTACACCTACAAAATGGCGGCATTTTTTCGTCAAAAATCACTTTTTACTTCAAACGACTACCAAATGGCTGAAAATGAAAATAAATCGTCAAAATAAACTTTGGGGGGAAGTTTAACTCATACTTTAACTAAATTATTCGATTTTTTTGATTTCAGATGATTCTACGCTGAGATATGCTGACTACTGCAAAATGTATTTTTGAAAAGACGTCTACGTAAATGTGCTCTCATTCGCTCATTTTGCAATATTTTTACATGAAAATTTTATCAAATATTCTTGAAATGTTACTTTATAATATGCAACAACTTTTAATAAACTGACTTGAACCGTTTCGCTACAATAAATTCATGAAAAAAGTGTTTATCCCTTACCCCCCGCCCCCCTTAACAGGATTCGACAGTATAGAAAGCCTCACCCAGATATAACAGGAAGTCAATACAATTTTAGAATCGGCGGGCCTAAAATTAGCATAGAGTTTTCTTAATTATACAAACTCATTCAATAGTGAGAGCCCCCAAAAATTATTGCCTCTACTAAAACGGTTTTTCTTCTCCATTCTGGATGATAATTTTAGTGAAAGGCAAGCAACTACGCGTAATATTTTATCGGTTTACGGATGAGTCGATTCCATTGTGGCTCGGTACTAGCTGGCAAAACTTTAAAGCCAATTTGCTGCAGGTCGCATCAATTAGCATTCTTCGTTATGTAAATAAAGAGTCGAGAGCCAGCTGACACTTTCATGGCTTTTCCGACGCTTCAATAAGAGCGTACGGCTGCTGCGTAGCTCCGCTGAAGACGCGTTTAGAGCTGTCGACAGCCAAATTATGGTCAAGAAGTATATTGAGTTGACCAATAAAAAAAACAATTTTCTGGACTCCGAAATAGTTTTGCATTGGTTTAAAAGGCATCCCTAGTCATTGCA
Organism: Anastrepha obliqua; assembly: GCF_027943255.1. NCBI lineage: Eukaryota > Metazoa > Arthropoda > Insecta > Diptera > Tephritidae > Anastrepha > Anastrepha obliqua. The sequence goes on along the minus strand of NC_072896.1, from coordinate 98,709,129 downwards.
AACTTTCGTCGCAAAGAGAGTGTCCGAAATCCAAGAGTGAACGTCATGTGCCTACAAAACAAAATCCAGCGGATCTCGGCAAGTGTCTCGTGGTTGTAACATGGATAAATTCTATATGTCTTAGTGGTTCACAGTTCTTCCTAGAAGACCTTGCTGTATGGCCATAAAATGTCAACTGCAGTCTCTCTCCAGAACAAGAAGAACGCAATTGGATTAACCACAATCAATGCCGCAACAAATCCACTTTTCGAAATATTGAAAGGTTTTCATCTCACAGAAACTCTCCAGTATATGTTATAACGAGTTCCGACGTAGCCGTCGATCCTAGCAGGATTGAACTCGTCTTTGTACCAGAAACAATTAATGATGTGCATCAATTGATAACACACGATTGTCATGTGACATATCGCGACCAGCATACATTCAGTATTGCATGAACATTTATTCGTCAAAAGGATTTGTTCTCGTTGGAATCGCATAATTTGGCAATTGCCCAAAAAGAATTCGTGTCGATTGAATTTTGAAAAAATTCAGCCGCGGTAGTTCAAAGCACGTCCAAGGTATCGTAACCGGTGACGAATCTTACATCTATACTTATACATAAGAGCCAGTATGAGGTTTCCAAGACGAGCGTAATTCAACAAAGTTGTTCGCGGAATTTTAAATCAAAGAATCAAAATAATATTTAAAAACACCGTAAAAAATCTGCGCTCAAAAAGTTATCAATAATCGCAAGGTACACTTAGCCAGAAAAAGCATTTCGAGTTCAGACACATATGGCTTTTCAAGCAGGTGGCAGCTCTATTCAAAATATACAAAGTGGCACAAAAATAATTAATTGAGATTTATAATTTTTGCAAATGGTGTCATATGTGACACTTGTGAGCTAGATAGTCTCAGACAAACAGACAATTAATGGAGCTTGGAGTAAAGGTCAGAATAGAGATTTCCTCACTCAAAATAATATTTCTTATTTCGAAAAAAAGTTACTCAAAAATAAAATCGGATGATTAATTTTGCTACACTTTGTATCATAGTTATAAATCACTATGTAGAGAAGGTGACATCATCCGAAAACCTATGTATTATTTTTGGTGAATTTGACAACTGAGTGTCGTTAATACAAAAAACCAAAAGAAACCTTTGTGTGCAAATGAATGCACGTGCAGATGTACGTGGCGTGATTTATTCTATATAACGAGTGATCAGATGGGACGTACTTTTTCCAAAAGGGGTTTTTTGATAGATCACGCGAGACTATTGTCAAACAAATACATTTTTTTTCAGTATTCATTGACATTTCATAAAGGAAAGACTTGTGCCTCAACAACGTTTATAAATCGTACAATTGTATCAAGGGTCCCCGGTGGTCTAGAAGTTTCAAAAAATAGATTTTTTGTTTTTTCGATATTTGGAAAGTATAGAATCTTAAGAATATACTGTGAAATTTTCATGCGGAAATTCCCAATATTATAGCTTCTACAGCCCATTAACTACGTAGAGAGCGGTCCGCGCGCTTCTGTACCTCAAATTTTAAACTCATTTATACCGAAACGACTTTTTTCGGCCTAGTGTTGTCAAAAAAAAAACAAACATAGCCAAGAATCCTATTATTATTTCAATTATTTCGTATTTTTTTACTAAAAAACTGAAAAAAAACCGATTTTTAGAATTCAAAACTGCGCCATTTGCCTTTTTTTATTATTCTAGTACGGGACATAGCTATAGTCATACTGATTAATATATTTTTGGGTTCTGTGTTTGATATGAATAGAAGAGCCGAAATGGACAACGCCGCCCAGGTCTAAGTTTTCGGGAGGGTCCACTTCAGCGCTTTTTTTAATTATTAAAATTAGAAAAAATCTTTTTTTGTTCATTTTTGTATGGAAAACAAGTTAAATAAAAAGCCTAAAAAATTCAAATATCATTTTTAATTTTGTTTTATTGTAAAAAAAATCGTGAAAATACCCTACATGTTCGAGCCCTAGACCACCGGTACTCCCTAAGAAACTCGACGCTCTGTGAAAAGTGTTCATCACGTGCTTTGGCCAACATATGGTGTATACAACCGTTCAGCGGTGAAGCTCGTTTTTGGCTTAATGGCCACGTCAATAAGCAAAAATGCAGTATATTGGCTGAAGAATAACCCAAAGCCATTCCAGAATAGCCATTACATCCATTGAAAACAAGTGTGGTCTATGGGGTGGAGGAATCATCGGCCACTACTTCTTCAAACACGAGGCTGACGGCATTGTAACAGTGAATGGTGAACGCTATCGCGCAATGATAAATGACTTTTTGATGCCCGAATTGAACTCAACTGAGCAACAACAACAACTTAGTTCCAAAAACACGGCATAACACCCCATGCAGCCCGTGAGCAATTCATCTCTCGCCTTGGACCAGTGGATTGGCCGCAAAGATCGTGTGATATCACACCTTTGGACTTTTATTTGTGGGGATATGTAAAGCTTAAATGGATAGTGGATAAACCAGCAGCGATTGAGACATTGAAAGCCAACATTACTAAAGTTATTCACGAGATATCGACCGACGTCCTTCAACGAGTCACACAGAATTGGTGTTTATGGATGGCCGAATTACAGCGCAGTTGCGGCCAACATTTGAAAGAGATTGGCTTTAAAAAATAAATGTCATGAATGGTTCTATACAAAAATAATAAAATTGCTGAATCAATATGAAGTTTCTTTGCTTTATTTCAATTTAAAATCCGATACCTCTAAATCGATCACCCTTTACTTGGCTTTCCACTCACTTGCGCTTACTCTTACTCTTCTTTTTGATTGTTTGGGAAGGCGCAATCTTGTGTTCCATCATTTGTGGCTATAAACTATTTGCTCTCATTTACGACAAATACGCAGGTATGCGTGATTCCATAAACGAATGTACGAGGTGTGTTCAAAAAGTATCGCGAATTTTGCGTTTTTTTTTCAAAAATTATTAATTTATGCATTAATATCTATTTGGTCCCCTTTAAAGTAATCTCAATGAGATATTATGCACTTGTGCCAACGTTTTTTTCAATCTTTGAAGCACCCAAAAAAAAAAATTTTTTTTTTATCTTCTTCAGCTCCTCCTTCGATGCCGTCCAAAAGTCGCGCACAAGCGATGTGTGAGCAGGGGCGTTATCGTGATGCAAGAGCCAATTTTTGTTCTTCCACAAATCCTGGCGTTTCTGGTGGATTGCTTAGCGCAAATTGCGCATAACTTGCAGGTAGTATTTCCTATTGACCCTTTTACCCTGTGGCAAGAACTCATGACGCACAACACCCCTGCAATCGAAGAAAACGGTAGGCAAAACTTTTACATTCGACCGAACTTGGCGCGCTTTTTTCGGTCTTGGTTCGTGCGGCAGCTTCCATTGAGCTGACTGAGCCTTGGTTTCCACGTCATAACCATAAACCCACGATTTGTCACCAGTTATGAGACTCTGGAGCAAATTTGGGTCGTCGCGGACAGAGTCCAACATCTCATTAGCAATGTGCATGCAATGTTGCTTTTGGTCGAAATTGAGCAGTTTTGGCACGAATTTTGCGGCGGCCCGTCTCTTGCCCAAATCATTGAAAACAATCGAATAGTACGAGCCAAATGGTATATCTAGGTCCTCAGCAACTTCTCTAACGGTAGTTCGACGATTGGTCAATACCATTTTCTTCACTTCATCAATTTCTTCGTCTGTTGCTGAAGTGTTCGGGCGTCCGACACGCTTTTCGTCGTTCACATCTTCTCGGCCTTCTGAGAACATTTTATACCACCGATAAACGTTGCTTTGGTCCAAAGTAGCTTCTCCGTATGACACAGTCAACATTTGGAATGCATCCGCGCACTTAATTCCGTTTTTCACACAAAATTTTATACAGTTCTTTGATCCATCTTTTTGAATAGGTAAAAATCGAAGACGAGCCAAAACACGTGTAAGCAAAGCAGCTGTTAACAATTAACTGAACATTCAAAATGGCCGAGGTCGCCGGCATGACTGAGAGACATGAGTATCAACATATCGCCACAAAAAAATCGAAATTCGTGTACACGTAATCTGCGAAAATTCAAAATTCGCGATACTTTTTGAACACACCTCGTATGGTCTCGACGCCTAGGAGTGCTAACATACCAGCATTAATTCATACATAAATACTATGTAGATTGCGTAAGGCCACAAAAATTGAATTTCGTGAATTTTATTTCTTTTCTCATTTTTTTAAATGAAAAAAAAGAAAATGTTTTTTGAATATGTTTTTTTATACAAACAAACCTCTTTTAGTTTTTTATTATTTAAGTTTTTAATTTCTTTTATTGTTTGGAGCCGCTTTTATGAAAAAGAGGAGGATACCAAAGTTGCAACGTTTCTAAGTTCACTACACGCGCATCAGCTCAAGTACTAGTAGTTGTGGGATTTCCCTGCAGGATATGCTTATATTTACATATCTAAGTATCTATATGCACATGCACATTGTTGTATTTATTTGTTATATTTTTTGTGCTTTTATTACTACAAAAAAGTGAAAAAAGTCATATAAAGCGAAATGATAAAGCCAAGCAGCATTGGGATGCATTGAACAATTCTACTCACCACCGATGTGGCCGGAGGATATTTGCAAAACAAAACAAAAACATAAAAAAACAAAAAACGTTAAAATAAATGCAAAAAGGTTGTTAAACAAATACAAGCAAAAGCAACTGTGAAAAGTCCGAAACATTTTAACTGGATTTACAAATCAGTATGCACCGGAAATCAACAAGAATGATTGAATGAGGAATGGAAATAGCAGTCGAAAAATAAGTGAGTTGGAGGCGAAAAATAGCAATAGCACGCTGCAACCGAAAAAAAAGAAAAATAAAAAAAGTTAAAAAATATCCCACCAACAATTCAATGTAAATAAACGGACGCAGCAAGCGAAAAAGTTTAATTATAAGTGCCTCAAGGATCAATACACATGCGAAAGCAAATAGTAAATAAAAGTGCGGACGTGTGGGTGAACCAATGGACTCGTTGTACGCCAAGTGCTTACAATAATACAGTACAATATTAGCGTACATACCTACACACACATATTCATGCAGACGCACACATACACGCATATTTTGTAAAATACATGCGATAACTTAAATTTGCTACGTAGTGAACCAGAAAATATGCTCCTCTCCTGTACATATATGTACGTGTGTCGCTTTTATTACATCGTATTTAGATGTGTGCATGCGTGTATGTGTGTATGGAACTCGTTGACGCGTTTGAAATATGACCGCAGCCATCACGTTTGAGATCGCAATAAGAGTGCCAATGTTCCATGTCACAGCAATAACAACTGTGGGGACGGTCCCAGTGAGGGGAAGTATTTGGTGAATTGTGGCGCATGGTATCAAATCCACGCACAAATGCAGTGCACGCGCCGAAAAGTAAGCAACCGTGGCACACGACGTTATTGCACTGCAGCTAGTAATTCGCCATTTCGATTTGCAGTGGCACCGGCAACACGACTGCAATTACTACTACGCAGACACTGTCGAGTGCGTTAATGCGCCATTCCAGGTTGCTATAATAAGAAGCTACTTTGTGGGGTGTCATTCCAAGCCATCGAAGTATTGCTGGAATCAAATGTGAATTATCAGGTTATGAATTCAGGCATGAATGGTAAGCGAGCGCGGTAGAGGTTGGCGAATATGTAGAGATAGTAAAATAGAAAAGGATGAGAGCTGAGCGCATTTCATTGATCTTGTCTCGTAATATAACAAATACTAACAGAAATAGAATAAAAAAAGTAATTCACTAGTCAGAAAAATAAAGGAAAAACACTCAAAGAAAAACACAATACATCTATTGAAAGTTGTATCTTCATCTTCTTTTTAATTGGCGCGATAACCGCTTACGCGATTTTGGCCGAGTTTAACAAAGCGCGCCAGTCGATTCTTTCTGGTGCCAGCCGACACCAATTGGACACACCAAGTGAAGCCAAGTCCTTCTCCACCTGATCTTTCCAACGCAGACGAGGCCCTCCTCTTCCTCTACTACCACCAGCTGGTACCGCATCTTATACTTTCAAAACCAGAGCGTTTGTATCCATTCAGCCGACATGACCCAGCCAACGTAGCCGCTGGATCTTTATTCGCTGCGCTACGTCTATGTCGTCGTAAAGCTCGTACAGCTCATCGTTCCATCGCCTGCGATATTCGCCGTTGCCAACGTGCAAAGGTTCAAAAATCTTGCGCAGAATCTTTCTCTCACACACTCCAAGCGTCGCTTCATCTGATGTTGTCATCGTCCAAGCTTCTGCGTTATACGTTAGGACGGGCATGATGAAAGCCTTGTAGAGTGTTAGTTTTGTTCGTCGAGAGAGGACTTTACTGCTCAGTTGCCTACTTAGTCCAAAGTAGCACTTGTTCGCAAGAGAGATCCTACGTTGGATATCAAGTTGTATCCAGTTAATAGTTTTCCTTCTGCCCATTCCTCCATTATTTCTATTGCCTATTTGGTATTTCAGTTTTGTGTAGCGCAGCATTAAGTTGCAAGCATATGCAGAACAAACCGCCGTTTTGAAAAATATCCAAAGACGGAAAGGTACCATGAGCCTCCCAAGCTTTTCATGAAATTCATGAAGAAAAGTGGGACACATCCGTAAGTGTTTTGAATTCCTATTTCCATCGTATATTTTTTTTAAATACTTAACTGTAACCTGTAAATCCTAATTTTTTTACTTACGGTTAAAAAAATTAAAAATTTGGTATAATCCGGCTATATTCAAACACAATTAAAATGTATATTGTGAAGTTGAAGTATTTAGGTCTAATCCTTGAAAGAAAGTGTAGAATTTTAAAAACTCAACATTCAAGAGAATTGTGACCCTTTGCTCTCTCGCAAAACCATAGGGATTTATATATATAGAGAGGATTAAGAATGTATCATTTACTTTATACGACTGCTGGAAGTCTCCCGCTTAGAGTTTGTTTTTGCCTTTAAGATATGCTGTAATAGTTGTCATCCGGTTGAAAGTTTTTTGAAGAGACATGACTTAATCAATAGAGCGCGTTGGACCACGCTTAGTCTAGCACTTAATCCAATACTAAATGTGAAATTTATAGACTGAGAGCCACTATAGATTTAAGCACTATAGATTAAGCAATAAGCACTCCAGGTTTCCCGGAACTTCGAGTTGCTCCCTTCAGTAACTGAGCAACTCACGCTCAAGCTGGGTTCAAGCAGATCCTTTTCCAACCACTCTCTCCCAGGAAAAGAATTCGTGGGGTCCAGAATATGGAGATAGGATTCAGTGAATCTCTTCACGTATTGTTCGTATTGAATGGAAATGTTAGAAGAGAAGTCGTCCACGAGAATCTCTTGACAATGAGACCATTAGGCTTCTGGATAATTTAAGTGCGCTCTAAGTGAAAGTAGGGAAGCGGTCGATTAATTGCCTACACGTGGAACTATATTTAAGCAGATAAACAAGCGAAAATTGGGGTATTAGGCATACATATATACATATACATATATATATATAAGGTTGGCCAAAAAGTCTTGCGGTATTTCCGTAAGCTTGTCTTTGCAAGCGCGTAGTTCTAGTTGCATTCGTCGCATCGGTTCACGCTAGAGCTTTTTGGAAAGCTCTTTTCATGTGCTAACACGTGTTTGATTAATTGTTGTTTGCTTTTAGTCGTTCGTGAGTTATAGCGTCGCAAACATGGAGCAAAATAAAGAGAAAATACGGCATATTTTACAGTACTACCACGATAAAGGCAAAAATGCGTCTCATGCTACCAATAAAATTTGTGCAGTTTATGGACCCGATACAGTTTCCATTTCCACCGCACAACGATGGTTTCAACGTTTTCGTTCTGATGAAGAGGTGATCGAAGATGCGTCATGGTCCCGAAGGCCTGTTGTCGAAAATTGCGATAAAATCGCTGAATTGATCGAAAGAGACCGGCATAGTAGCAGCCGTAGCATCGGCCAAGAGCTGGGCATGAGTCATCAAACCGTCATAAACCATTTGAAGAAGCTTGGATTCAAAAAGAAGCTCGATGTATGGCTACCACACGACTTGACGCAAAAAAACATTTTTGCCCTTATGGATGCATGCGAATCGCTTTTGAATCGCAACAAAATCGACCCGTTTTTGAAGCGGATGCTGACTGGCGATGAAAAGTGGGTCACTTACGACAACCTGAAGCGCAAACGGTCGTGGTCGAAAAGCGGTGAAGCTGCCCAGACGGTGGCCAAGCCTGGATTGACGGCCAGGAAGGTTCTTCTGTGTGTTTGGTGGGATTGGCAGGGAATCATCCACTATGAGCTGCTCCCCTATGGCCAAACGCTCAATTCGGACCTGTACTGCCAACAACTGGACCGCTTGAATGCAGCACTCATGCAGAAGAGGCCATCTTTGATCAACAGAGGCCGAATTGTCTTCCATCAAGACAACGCCAGGCCACACACATCTTTGGTGACGCGCCAGAAGCTCCGGGAGCTCGGATGGGTGATTCTTTTGCATCCACCGTATAGTCCGGATCTCGCACCAAGTGATTACCACCTATTTCTGTCCATGGCGAACGAGCTTGGTAGTCGGAAGTTGTCTCAAGAGAGTCCTGTGAAAATTGGCTCTCCGAGTTTTTTGACAATAGGGAAGCGAGCTTCTATAAGAGGGGCATTATGAAGTTGGCATCTCGTTGGGAACTCGTCATCGAACAAAACGGCGCATATTTGACTTAAATCGCATTATTATAACCAATTTTATGAACAATTGAAAATTCAATAAAAATACCGCAAGACTTTTTTGACAACCTTATATATATCCATCTGAATATACATTCACGTAATTGGCGCTTACATCCTTTGTGAGGTATTTTGCCGAGCTCTTCCTTCTATTTGGGGTATGCGTCTTGCTGTTTTCCATAAATGGAAGGTTCTAGAGCTTAAAGCCGCCTCCGAACGGCAAACGTTTTTTTATGAGGAGCTTTTTCATGGCAGGTTCGCCATTGCTTACCGGGCAGCTATCACCATTAGAAAAAACTATTTCTGTTACTCGCTGTCTAATACCCGGGGTTTCGAGCCCGTCGACTACCGAATAGTAGTCATGCAACAACGCATTCAGCTACAGAGGCCGCAGAAATAAACTCATAGCTGCTAGCAACTGAATAGCTGATCACAAGAACAATACAGGAAACTCAGATGAAACTCGCTAGGGAATTGCCTCATGCAAATAAAAGATAGGGGTTGCCTTGGCTACCTGTGGTCTAGTCCTGGGGAGGTGTGCAATCGAGCTCTGGACAAGAAAGTTTACTTGTAAGGTTGTGACATTTTTTTAGCCAGACGTAAATCGCCAGAGCTCGACGGACTTCTAAAGTTAACAAAGCCGTTCCTTTCGATAGAAGTGGATGCACTATGCAAACTTTCTTAATAAGATATACATGCGGTGAGACTTAACAGAACTGCGAACATTTTTCGCGGCAGCTGTTAAGAGAATTGGCTGGATCATCATAAAAATATCAGCGCCTACGGCTCAGTTGCCTGCTTTTGGCACTCAAAGATTCAGGCGCCTTGGCTCTCACTCAGCCATTTTTATGTCCGTAACTAGTCATTGCTCATAAATCGCCCTTACCCACTACTTTGGACCTCTTACGGTCCGCCTTTCTCATTTCAGCGGCATTACAATGACTATCTGCCGATATCACGATATCTGCATAATAGAAAAAAAATGTAGATTTTCAGACTCAGCGACCGACTTTACGTAGAAATTGGATGATAGTTTCTCAGAATTTTTTGGCTGTAAAGTAGTGTAATTAGCCAAAGCGTTTACAGTGTGATGTTAGTCTGGTAAGTCGCAAATGCAAATAACGTTCTTCTAACGCACAATCTGCACCACCACAACAGCGCAAAGCAATGCTGCAGCATCTCTGACTGCAGTCAACTGCAGAACAGCTGACATCACCACAGGATTTCAACAGAGTGTGCGAGCACAGAGAGATTGCAAAGGAGAGCGAAGCATCAACTAATGTTAACACTTTTGCTCTCACGCATGCGTCATGCAAACCACAAAACATCGATACAACGTCGAATGTAGAGCATTGTGTCAGGTCAAAAACTGTCCTAATGGTAATAATCATTGTTCACGTAGCTTTAATGATATTTCATTATTGGGTTGTGGGTGCAACAAAGACAAAATTCCAAAAAGTACCTCTAACATCAACCACACAACTTCATCATCATCATCATCATCATCATCATCAACATCATCATTCTGCTCAAAAAACAACCAGTTATAATCATTCGCCTCGCTACGCTCTGTTGGTTGTGGCACCTTCACTATTTTTCGTTCAACTCACTTTTGTTTTCATTGGGTTAATCGGCATCAACACTTCGGCTTGTTCATTGTTTGTCTGCACCTTGCAACCCCCAACAGCCCGCATGATTGGCTGTTGTTTTTCTCACAGTCGAATTCCAGTGACATATGTTTGTACACCTACATGTGCTCTTGTACTTATACGTACATAAGTATGTACACACTGCCACTGAAGTTTGTCTTCTCTGGCTTATTTGCTTGCCTGCTGTATTTGTGTGTGTGTGTTTTCGGCAAACTGTGTGCCTGCACAAGCCGCATCCGTTGTGGTAGGTCGGAAATTCCTTTCGCGCTTTGGCATACGCATGCTTTTCATGTACACACACCCATATGGAGGTATTTGAGGGTATGTGTTTGGATGCTTTGTTCAAAGATTTCGTCTAAAGCTGCATAGCACTCGTGGGAGTGGCTGTGGATGCTAAAATGTTAATGCCTGCTGCTTTTTGGTGGCTTATGCTAAGATTTCATGCTAAGCCTGGGAAGATCGTTTATTCAAATTCGCACAAACAGGGCTCGCCTCAAGTCGAAATTAAATCACACTTCAAAATGCGGATGAGGGATAAGTGAAGAGCAAAAAGTGCGCCTCCTTGAATTCTACATATTTTATAGAGAAACTCATTTGAATGCGGCCGCAGTAGCCGAGTAGGTTTATGAGTGACTTCGTCTTCTTAATTGGCGAGATACCCGCTTACGGGATTTTAGCCGAGTTTAACAATGCGTGCCAGTCGATTCTTTCTCGTGCTAGCCGACACCAATTGGACACACCAAGTGAAGCCAAGTCCTTCTCCACCTGATCCTCCAACGCAGAGGAGGCCTTCCTCTTCCTCTACTACCACAAGCTGGTACCTATCGAATACTTTCAGCCACCTGCTACCGTATCGAATACCTTATTCTCTGCAATATGTCTATGCCGTCATAAAGCTCATACAGCTCATCGTTCCATCGCCTGCGATATTGGCCGCAAAGATCCAAAAATGTTCCGCATAATCTTTCTCTCAAGCACTCCAAGCGTCGCTTCATCGGATGTCCATACGTTAGGACGGGCATGATGAGAGTCTTGTAGAGTGTGAGTTTTGTTCGTCGAGAGAGGACTTTACTATTCAATTGCCTACTTAGTCCAAAGTAGCACTTGTTGGCAAGAGAGATTCTACGTTGGATTTTTGGAGGATGGTTCCATATGTAGAAGTCCACGTTACTGATCGCCATTCACTTGGGAGTGGCCAGGGCGATTCTTCTGCATATGGTTCAAGCAGCTCACAACTCCCGGGATTAGCCCAAGTATCCTCTGCGTAGCTTCCGAACACTCGTTCGGGAGTGAGCTAACGTGAGAAGGCGAAACATTCCAGAATAGCTGGTTGTGCGCTAGGTTTGGGATCCGCCACTGATTAAGTTCTCATATGGGAAATTGTGCACAATTAAGGTCTTAAGTGTTTAAATATCCTAATTGCACGATTAAAGTGCAAGTGTAAACGTAGTATATATTAGGGTTAAACCAGATTGCGGGCTTGTAGAATCTTATGACGTGTTAAATAATATATTACCGGGCAGACCTTTGATTTAATTGGTGACAGTGTAGTTTATTAAGTAGTAAAAATATTAGAATCTAGTGAAATATAGAGACCAGCAAAATTAAATTAACTGATTAATTTAATAAAATTCTATCGTTTCCCTTTGTTTAAAATTGTTAATTTATTGTCAGAAGAAGGGTAAAAGTAATTTTTTTGTAAATAAATTTTTCCAAATATTTTTTCTATAAACAAAAATTATGAGCTCGGAGTAACTTCTGACAATTATGGACAATTTAGAGACCAAATATTTGAAAAAAAAATCAAAGTTCTAACTCTGTTGCTGCTAACTGTTTAATGAGCTTTGATATTTACATTTCTCATTTTAGGGCATTTCTAAAGGGTGTTTTTTTAGAGGTTAGGTTTTCAAGTTGGCACTACTTTTTTCGTAGATGGTCTTTTTGACAGCTGTCACTTGATTTATGCTCAGTTTGGTTTGCCATTTCATAATGAATAGACTTACACCTGAATAACGTTTGCAAATTGTGTAAATTTATTACGAAAATAATGGTTCGGTTCGCGCGGTTCGAAAATAACGGTTTTTGTTCAGCGATGAAGCTCACTTTTGGTTGAATGGGTATGTCAATAAGCAAAATTGTCGCATTTGGAGTGAACATAATCCACGAACCATTGCTGAGACGCCGTTACATCCTCAAAAAGTCACTGTTTGGTGTGCTCTATGGGCAGAGGGAATCATTGGTCCATATTTCTTTAAAAATGAAGCCGGCCATAATGTTACAGTCAATGGAGAGCGCTATGGAGTCATGATTAATGACTTTTTCGTGCCTGAATTGGACGATGTTGATGTGGACGACCTTTGGTTCCAACAAGACGGCGCTACATGCCATACAGCCAACGCAACAATCGATTTATTGAAGGAAACTTTTGGTGAGCGCATTATCTCGCGCCGTGGACCTGTGGCGTGGCCTCCAAGATCGTGCGATATAACACCGCTGGACTATTTCTTCTGGGGCTATGTGAAGTCGCTTGTCTACGCAGATAAGCCCGAGACGATTGACGTCTTGGAAGAGAATATTCGGCGCGTTATTGCTGATATACGGCCCCAATTGCTGCAAAAAGTGGTCGAAAATTGGGCCTCTCGGCTGGAATTTATTCGAGCCAGCCGCGGCGGCCACTTGCCCGAAATCATTTTTAAAACATAATGGCAAACCCTTATCTTTATAATAAAGCTAAATTCTTGGCCATAACATTAAATTATATACGTTTTATTTCATCTTGAAAACCTAACCTCTAAAAAAAACACCCTTTATTAGGTTGGGGGTAAGTTCGTAGTATTTTTACCGAAAACTTTTATTTAAACAAAAAACAATAATTATATCAATAATTTAATCAACTATATATTCGCCGTTGCTCTTTAAAACCTCCTCCCACCTCTCGACCAATTTGTTGATGCCGTTCCGCCAAAAACGCCTGGCCTCGTATCAAAGAAGTTGTCAAGCCTCTTTGCTATCGAAGGTAATGCCCTTCATATAGTTTGGCGGGGAGCGGAAAAGAAGGTAATCAGACGGTGCAAGGTCCGGAGAATACGGCGGATGCTGATGGACCTCCCATTCGCGCTCTTGGAGAGCGGCTTTGACGACTTGTGCAACATAAGGAACGGGGCCTGGCGTTGTTGTGATGGTTTGATCATGTCGATCAGGTCTTTTCAGTCGAATAGTCTCATTCACGCGGTGTAATGTGGAGCTCCTTGTTGACCGTGGCATTCTTTTCAAGCATTTCCCAGTACGCCCTCTCAGTCCCACCAAACACATATCGTGACCTTCTTTGGACGAAAGTCCAGCTTGACTTTCGGCTTTGACGTATCTCCTGGAGCCACGCATATTTCTTTTTATGTATAGGCACCATTTCTCATCTTCCGTGACCAAAAGCATTACTTATGACTGCGTATTGTTGGTAAGCCAGACGCTGATAATCAATTTGAAAGCGACTTTCTTTGTGTTTTGCGTTGAGCTCGTGAGGCACATAAGCTCTAAATTTTTCGGTAAATCTCATTGAATGAAGGTAATTGAGAATCGTTTTATAATCGCAGCTCATTTTTTCCGCCAATTCACCACTGATTTAGCGACCGCTCTCCTTTAAATTTATTTTAGACGTTCTTCATCGAATTCAGAAGGTCTTCCGCTGCAGACATGTCATCGACGTAAAAGTCACCATTTGTGAACTTTGCAAACCATTTGACCTCGATGAAAAGGAAGGAAAAGCAGGTGTCGCAAATGTTGATTTTTGCCTCCTGGGTATTCTATTTCTAAGCCTCAATACTAAAAAACAAAAAAAAAAAAAACAATTCAATAACTTAAAAATACAAAAAATACAGTTTTGTAGAGTAGAAATAGTTCTATCGAATTAATACTTACGCTTTGTCAAACAGCAAACAAGTCGTTGTAAAATAAACGAAAATATAAAAACGCTATGAACTTATTTCCATATATTGTTGTTGTTGTTATCCCAATATATTATTGTTAACCTTCCGTTGGACACCTTTTTTAAAACCGTTGGTTTTGCACGTGAGTCTGTATGGGAATATGTGGCAAATGCGTCAAATGCGTTTTGGAATGCAGAAGCAAAAATAATCGCTGAAAATATTTTGTTTTGATCTTTATTTTGACTCATTTCGAAGAAGGTTGGAGGAAGAAAGTTGATTACAATGCAATTTATGGTAAAATATGAAATTATAGTTATTTATGTATTCGGTGGAAGGCAAGCAAAACAAGTATTAGCGATTTCTGAGTGCTGTTGACAAACTGGATTCTTGTAAACAATAAAATAGGAGCTAGGAACGACAATCTCTCTTCGCTGTGAGTGTGTAGGCTCCGGTTGGTTGGTTGACAACAATATTCGCAGGGATAGTTATTGGGTTGTTGAAAAATGATTATTACATAGCCAAACGAGTAGTTAATTGAGAAATAATGGCTGGTTTATTCATACAATTTTCGATTTTTGCGATTGGTTTTATGTGTTCGATAAAGATGTCAAAAAATTTCGTGTCGCATCATTTTTTCTGAGTCCATCAACCTCCTTGTATACGGTGCCAATGGCATGCCTTCCAACATGTTGCAAAAGAAAGCAAAGGACCATCGACTTGTTAGCCGTCTTGATGTGAAATGTGCGAGCATTTGACTTTAAATTTTAAATCCTTTTTCCAACCTGTGCGAGGATCCTTTTTAAAAAGGTTATTTTCATAAATTGATAGAAAATTAAATTTTGGGAAGCAACCTGGTAGCTCAAGTTGTAAGCTATAATATAATATAACTATGTTAAATTCACGTCCAAAGTCGAAAAAGGCCTGGCCAGACCCGAATGCGCAACGGAGGATTAAATTGTAATTATATAAAGTGATTATTATATTGTATATTATTTAAATTATTTTCGTTTATTTTAACCAGTTAACTGTGGCGCTCCGATTTAAAAGTGTGCACAGTTTTGTGTCGCCAGAATTGAGCTATGACGAGTATATTCGTCAATCACAGAGTAAGTTGCGCTGGTAAGATATTGGATGAAAAAGATGGGTTAATTTTATAAAATTGGGGACAAATGAACTAAAAATAAAAAAATAGTAATTTACAGAACTTCTGGACGACTTTATAATATTTACGCACTTGAAATTCTTACGTTGCACTGTACTTATTTGATAAGAACCGCCGACACTTGGTAAGATATGCATTAACACACGAGTTAACTTTCTAGTTTATAAATCCACTTTTTGACTTTCGCCTTTACCCCTTTTAGGTTAACATCTAAAAAACGTTATCATCGCACATAAATAAATTCATTATGCGAACTGGTGAACTTTTTCAACCAGTGCATACCGGGAAGCATAACATCATCTCAAACTGTTTATATTTTCTATTTGTTTGTTTTATTCCGGCATAGCCTCAAAATATTCTAAACATCTTGAAATTTGAGAACATGTGTTGTTTTTCTCAAAAATTGTAATTTAAATAGCCAATGGTCACTAATTTATACGCATGACGAGTATACATAAAATTTTGCCACTTCTCCATGACGAGTATACTCGTCAATCACAGTTAACTGGTTAATTTTATCCCTTTTTGCCATTAAGTGGGTATTCTAGTCTAGAGGCTCGAACTTCGAGCATTTTTTGACGGTGAATAAAAATAAAAAACTATTGATATTTTTACCATCCATTTTTTATCATTTATTTATTTATATATTAAGAGCACACAAAATGAATTAAAAAAAAAAAATTCATGGAATTATGCGTCCTTGATGTGGAAGGGGAAAACAAAAGGCAGTGACCTCGTCGTCACGATTTCTACCCTTGTGGTCATCTGAAAAACAAAAACGATGACAAATTCATAATTAATATGAATGTCATTATCGTATGACGCAGAAAAAAGGGAAACAAATTTTTTTCATAAAATGGCGGCTACTCAAAAATTGAGCTCGATTTTTCACTAATTTTTAAGCTTTCTCGAATTGTTTACACATATTAAAAAATTGAAATTTCCAGTTTTTCGTGCTTCATCCGATAGAGATATATTTAAAGAATATTCAAGATAAACTTCAAGTAAATCGGTTGATTAGAACTTGAGATATCGTGCTGACCGTATCGAAAGAAGTACAGGGTGGGCCATATAGCGTTTGCTTTTTGAACCACCTATTTTTATGAGAATGGTAACACAAATGACATGCCAAATGTGTTCATTATTTACTTAAAGGTTTGACATTGAAATTGGGAAATATTGAAAACCTATTTCCAAAGTGGTGAGTCTTCTTCTTCTTCCGCGGTTACAGTAAATGGCGAGCGTTACGGTGACATGCTCAACGAGTTTTTGTTTCCAAAAATTGAAGGGGATGACATGGACGACACCGTTTTTGAATTCCGAATAATCAGCCGAAATTCCTGTATCAATTGGCCGCCTCGGAGCTGCGATTTAAGCCCGTTGGACTATTTTTTGTGGGGAGCCGTTAAGGACAAATGCTATGCGAACCATCCAGAGACGATTGATGCTTTGAAACTCGAAATCGAAGTTGCCATTCATGAAATTAGAGCCCAAACAATCGAAAATGTGCTTAAAAATTGGGTTGATCGATGGCCTACTGTAAAGCCAGTCGTGGCAGTCATTTGAACGATATTATTTTTTATTCATAAATGACAATGTTCAATCTTCAAAATAAAAAAAAAAGTTTGAAAAAATATTGATTAGTTTTTTTTGTATAGCCGATTCATAAAGCAAATTTTACATGGCCCACCCTATAGTTTCGAGAAAGACACGTTTAAAGTTCGCCGTCCGCTCAAACCAGTCTAGCTGTCGCGTCACTAAAATACTTGTAACTTTGAAAATAATTCGAATTTTGAAAAATCCGTTTAGGGAGATATTTTTGAATACTTAAACTATCGAATTTTGAAAAAAAATATCAATATTTTTAAATTTCTAGACTAGAATACCCCCTTAAGCGATAAATGCGGAAAATTAAAAAAAATATATATGTTTTGCAACCTACATACGCATACGCCCTTCATCTTTCGTTGTTTCCTTTTATATGCAGACCTGAACACTTCTAAATTTTCTAACATTTCCAATTGTACGCGATTTTATTCAGTACAATTATATTCAACCAAGCACTAATTTCTCCATACTACCTTAAAAGAGCCAATCGCCTGAAGCAATAGGACTCTGAATACAATGTAGTGCATGCACAATGCTCTTAACCTCAAACTGTTAAGCTATGCTAAACTGAGATGCTATACAAAAGCATGTTGAATAACAGCGCGTTTCAACAGCGAACTGTTAAACTCTCACTAAGTGCATGATGGGCTGAGTTGTCTTGTATACTGCAACTGTAGAAGGGCACAGTGAGCATGCAAAACATCGCTCTCGAACAAATGGAATATCATTATGATGTTAAAGGCAAGCAGCAACAGAAGTTAAATGACAGAAGTAAAGGAATTTTGCGGCAACAACATGTTGGCTCGATACTGGTGTTGCTGAAGTTTGAAATGAGTGAGCAGTCGGCATTCATGTTGAATTGTAAACCAACAAAACTGCTTTTACAGCACGGTTAAGTTCGCTGCTTGTGTTGGTCGCCTGCTTGCAGCTTGGTTCGTCGTTCAAAGTCGCTGTTGTGTATCAAACACTAGAATTAGCGCACAAAAGATTCATGTTGCCCTGTGTTGAAGTACATATGTACACATATATAGGGTGCTGATGCGTGCGTTTGTGTGCTAGCGCGTGTTTGTTGCTTTCTACTTGGCGCGTTGTTCTTGCGTTTATCAGCAGCTTCATGGCTAACAGCATTTCCAGTACTTAACGTCAATTCAACGCGAACGGTACAATATGTAAACGATTGCGCTAACGCTAAACGGAAAAAGTCGTCAACATCTTCGTCACATTGTTTTCGTCGTATACTACGTATGCGTTGTGGTTGTTGTCTCGTTGTCAGTGTCACTGTCAAGCGTGTTGTTGTCAGTATTGGCAGTTTAGCGGATGTTTAACGAGTTTTTTGATTTTTTTTCCTTTCGAAATCGACAATTTAATTAAATTTGAAAATCGCGCGCGAGTGTATGGATTTTCTTCTCTTTGAATATTCATTAGTATATATGCAAGTAGTGCGTATGTATATTCGAAAATAAATATTTTTTGAAAGTGTTTGTGAAAGTTCATTCAATACTAGAAACGCTGTGAAAAGGATGATACTTCAACAGTGTACTTATTTCAAGTCTAGGCCTGCATTTTAGCTACATATGTAGTGCCAAGTCTAACGTTGCCCAATAAATAAAAAAAAAAGATACAGAAAGTACTTAACAAACCGCAACGACCGCAAAGTGTTTGCTAGACAAATGCAATTCGATTATAATTTTTAATTTCAATGTGAATATTAAAGATTACACACATACAAGTTCAAGTATATAAGTACATATGTATGCAATCAAAAACGTACAATTATTATTCACCGTCATTACCTTTGAGGCGATAATAATAATATTTGAAGTGAAGGTGAGTGCTTACGTTTGTGCCCAAAAAAAAATGTGAAGTTAAGGCAACGGACTAGCAGAGAGCCTCACCTGGGCTGACAATAGCCGAAAATTACAATAGCCTGTTCCAGCAACAAAATTACGCTAAAAGTTTTACGCATTCATAGTTTTTCTTTTGTGAAAGTTCATTGGAAATTTGGCCAAGAAAAATGTGTATGTAAATTAGTAAATCATTTGGAAAAACTTCACATGAAGAAATAACAAGAAAATTCACTAAATACACCAATACATACCCATATAACTAAATCATATATGTACATACGTACGGCTACACAAATATTTAGTGAAATAAATACATGCATATAAACAACAACACAAAAAATTTCACGCAAAGAATATTCAAGAAAAGTTTCAAGCCAATTGGCTTTAGCAAAACTTGTTAAATTTTTTTTATAAATATCTGACCGTCAAATAATGCGCACAAGTTTTAAAATCTTCTCGACAGGACTCGTTCACTTTATGTATGTGTGTGTGTGTTTATGTTTGTGCTTATAAGTTACTTGTGCGAAAACTTATTTCATTTAAAAAATAAATAAATACGATTTCCATAACATTAAACAAGGGATAAGTTTTATGATAGCAAAAAAAAAAACCAAAAACAAGGAAACAAAAAACAAATTCCCAGAAAATAGAGACATAAAAAATTATAAGTAATAAATTAAAAACAAAAACAAGAAAAAATTACGAAGAACTGAAGAATTTCTATATAATCAGTGAATTTAACGACATTCTTGTAAGCTGCCCAACAGCATCAGCATCTCTACGTTGCCATCGTTGTGTATCTTGGCTGACGCGCCTAAACGTATGCAAAGTGAGTACAACTTGAAGTATACAATAAAGCGATAGAGTATAAGAAATTAATGGATGAATAAAGGATGAGGCATAGAGTATTCAAGCCAATTTAGTTTCCATCACTTGAAGATTTTAGAAACGGGTTAAGGGCAAGAGGTGAAGGTGAGATGGAAAGGGGGTAGAGTTTACCCAGTCGAGCCAAAGTAGTTCCCATCACTGGAAAATTTTAGAAACGGGTTAGCAGATAGAGGTGTGGTTGAGATGGAAAGGGGGCAGATAAGAGAATAAGTAGAGTTTGCTCACACACAGCCAGTGCAGGTGTTTGTGTTTTGAAGAGTGTAGTTTAGATTACTGGTTAAGCGCTTATTAGAAAGCTTAGACAGCTTAGGTGCGAATTCGCTGGAAGTGCTCATTCAAAAATGATTAGAATTCGCCTAAAGAGCGGCATATTTTTGGGACATATAGGTATAGGACCGATGAAATATCAGGTCAGTCCATAAGTTCGTGCATTTTTTAAGGGTGGTTTTAAAATTAATAAAAAAGATGTTTAAAGTATTTATTAATCAATAATATATTTTCCTTCATTAATTACAATGTCTTCCCAACGTTTAGGCAAATTTTTAATTCCCTGCTCAAAAAATTGTTTGTCCTTGGAGACAAAATACGCTTCGATATCCCTTTTTATAGCTTCTTTTGAGGAGTAGTTCTTGTTACTCATATGGGATTGAAGTCCACGGAAAAGGTGATAATCATGAGGTGCAATATCAGGAGAGTATGGTGGATGCGGCCGCCGTAGCCGAATGGGTTGGTGCGTGACTACCATTCGGAATTCACAGAGAGAACGTCGGTTCGAATCTCGGTGAAACACCAAAATTAAGAAAAACATTTTTATAATAGCGGTCGCCCCTCGGCAGGCAATGGTAAACCTCCGAGTGTATTTCTGCCATAAAAAAGCTCCTCATAAACATATCTGCCGTTCGGAGTCGGCTGAAACTCCATTTGTGGAACAACATCAAGACGCACACCACAAATAGGAGGAGGAGCTCGGCCAAACACCCAAAAAGGGTGTACGCGTCAATTATATATATATATATATATATATATATATATACATATGGTGGATGCGGCATTAGCTCCCATCCGAGCTCGTTCAGCTTGCCTAATGTTTGCCTTGCGGTATGAGGTCTTGCGTTGTCATGGTGAAACAAAACTTTGCGTCTATTCACTAAAGACGGCCGATTTTTGGTAAGTGCCTCAATCAAGTTTGATAGCTGATGGGAATAATAATCAGCAGTTATCGTCTGGTTTGGTTCCAGAAGTTTTTAATAAACAATACCGACCATATCCCACCAAATATACAGGAGAATCTTCTGGTATGAAGGCCATCTCTAGGAGGCGGTTCTGGTGTTTAATCTTATGTAACCGTTGGCGTTGGTGAACAAGATTATTGTAAAGGACCCATTTTTCATCACCAGTAACGATACGATTCAAAAAACCCTCATTTTCAAGCCGTTGCAGCAGCTGAGAACACACATTCACTCTCTGCTGAAGGTTGGCGACGGAAAGTCTATGCGGAACCCATTTTCCCAGATTTGAAACCTTTCCCCATGGAACCAGGTGCTTGTGAACGGTTCCATGCGATGAATTAACGTCCAAGCTCCCATAGCGACTGTGAAATTTGGCTCAGCTTCCACGAGTTCGAGCAAGGCGTCGGAGTTAAAGACTTCAGAACGACCAGCGCGCGGGGCATCCTCCACGTCGCAGTTACCACTTCAGAATTTTGAAAACCACTTTTGCGCAGTTCTTACACTCACGGTATCCTCTCCGTGAACAGTGTTTATTTCTGCAGCAGCAGTTGTTGAATTTTTACCACTTTTATAAAAAAAATACAAAATATGCCTTTTATACGCGTTCGAAGATTCCATTTTATTTTTTAACAAGACGTGCTTCTATCCGCGATTAAAATCACTTGTTGAATGCAAAAATCGTACAGAAGTGGAATTATGGGTAAAATACACACGAACTTATGGACTGACCTGATGTTTTCTGAGTGGTCTTTTTCTTATGAGCAGCTCACCTGTTTTATTATAGCTCAGAAGACACAAGATGTTGTGCGCAAGAAAACCTATAGCGCGATTAGTATTAATTTCAAGCTTATTATTCAAGGTTCTCGTTTTAATGGATCTCACGAAAAAAAAAAATAAAAAAAAAAATTAAAATATTATAAAAAATTTAAAAAAATATATAAAAAAGCAAAAAATCAGAGAGGTGGTTAGTTCAGTGTTTAGCGACATGCTGCAGTTTTTTTTTAGAATTGTTTTTGGAGTACACAGCCTTACAGCAATCCACTTGCCCCAAGCGTTCACGTCTATTGGGCATGAAACTTCTAATGTAGAAGAACAAGTTTTTTCTAATAGTGTCGCCCCTCGGCAAGTAATGCAAACCTCCAACTATATTTCTGCCATGAAAAAGCTGCTCATAAAAAACCAACTGCCGTTCATAGTCACCTTAAACCCGTAAGTTCCTCCATTAGTGGAACAACATCAAGATGCACGCCGTAAATAGGAGGAGGAGATCGACCAAACTCCTAAAGAGGATGCAAGCGCCAATTACTATACTTACTATACGTTTTTGTATTGAAAACCACCAACTGTCATCAGCTGACAAAGCAAATAAAAAACAAGGCTCAATTTTAGTACTCGGTAGAAATCGGTAAAACAATAATATCAGTAAGCAAAACGATGACAGTCGCGTACAATACAAATTGACAATATATAAATAATAATTTTTTTTTTTTTGTTTTGTATTTTTTATAATAAGATCTATACAAAGCAAAGTTTTAAGAAGTCTACAAAATTAAAAAAATATCGGCAAATTTTCATCGAAACTCTAAACTTTTTCCGAAAAATTCTGAGTATGCAGTTTTATAGGCCATCAAATTTTAGTATAGCAAGGTGCAAGTTTTAAGTCACTTCAAATTCGCGTTGATTTTTGAAAATTTTTTCCCTGCATTCTCTATATTCAGTGTAGCTCAGTTCGTTGAGTTGCATTTAGCTTTAACAAGTAAGCACAGTTCACTTGTTCACACTTTTTTATTTTTATTTTTTTACTATTCTTTTGTTTATTACTTGGGCTTAAAATGAATTGTAACACTAGGAGTGCAAAGTAAAAAAAGAGCAAAAGCTGAAGTATTACCATAAAATCTTGTTTTTCTTTGTTACAGTTAGGTTTACTAACTATATATAAGCCTCTTTTCACCTACGTAAAGATAAAAGTGCAAATACAAAAAAAAAAAAAAACAAAAAAAAATAAACTCCGCGCACTTCACTAAGAAGCTTAACTGATGCGAACGGTTTTGGTATTAAATAAAAGAGGATTTAAATGGCTATATGATTAGGATGTACAAAAAAAAATTTGTTTTCTAAATAACAAGGTTACATCAAAGGCTTTTACACGGAATAATAGCTGTAGTACATCGTTTTTTATGTAGTATTTTTTTTAATTTATCGCTTCTTTGACTAAAATGGCAAAGAAAATAAAAACAATTCTTTCCCCTGAGATATTCAGAAATGTTATGTAAAGTATTGGCAGAATAATTTTTTTAGAATCAATTAATGCTTTACCCACTTCACAAAGGAGTATTTTTTCACCGCTCCAGGAAGAAGAAAAAATAAAACATAAGAAAGTGAATAGAGGCTTGGAGTATACCAACAAAATGTTATTCATATGCAGTGCTAGAATATTCGTACTTAACTTTGTTATCTCTGTTATCAGTGCATTTATGTTGTAACCAACAAAAAGCTTGGCACACAAAGTAATCCTTGCAACTCTATGTTATGTTACATTAAATAATTAATTGGCGTGCAATGTCGGCAAAGTCTCGACAACACGTATTTGCATTTACGAGGGTCGTTTCAAAAGTTCATGTGAAAATAAAAACTGCTTAATTTTTTAGGGTGAACCTTTGTTACCCATAGGTGCATACCTATGAAATGAAACTTTTTTTCAAAGCGATTTGGTTTGACCGTTGTTTTTGGCTTGTGGCCGGGCGGACCATACGATCGTTTACGCTTGAGAGTGGAGAAATACATCCATTTTGCATTACCCGTAACGATTCGATGCAAAAATAACTTCCTTTTGAACCGGGTGAGCAGCATTTCACAAGTGGTTTTTCGATGTCGGCAAACCGTAGTTTGAAGGCACGAAATTTGACATTTTTAAGAGCGACAAAAATGCATTGTTGTATTAAACGTAACAAACAATGAACTGAATATTGTTGACAGATGACAGACGAAAAAAACAAGAAAATTGGGAAGGTTTAAAAATACTCTTAGCGACATCTATGGACTAATAGCTGAAAGTCTCATTTCATAGGCATCTACCGTTTTTCGCCATACTCTCCTTTTAGGTTTATACATTTCGTCCAACGCTTTCCTAGTTTTTTGATCTCTTCCGAATAATAGGATTTGTCTATGTCTTCGGCCGAATGGGTTGGTGCGTGATTACCATTCGGAATTCACAGAGAGGTCGTTGGTTCGAATCTCGGAGAAAGCAAAATTAATAAAAACATTTTTCTAATAGCGGTCGCCCCTCGGCAGGCAATGGCAAACCCCCGAGTGTATTTCTGCCATGAAAAAGCTCCTCATAAAAATATCTGCCGTTCGGAGTCGGCTTGAAACTGTAGGTCCCTCCATTTGTGGAACAACATCAAGACGCACACCACAAATAGGAGGAGGAACTCGGCCAAGCACCTAACAGAAGTGTACGTGCCAATTATTTATTTTTTATTTTTTCTATGTCTGAAAAATAACCATTCGTTGATTCGGGAAACGAGTTGGAACCCTATTTTAATTAATTTTGCGACCACAAAAAAAAAAAAATTAGAATCACTTGACTTCCTCAATTCAAACGAATGTCAAATGCAAAGAAATATACCGATCTGGCTGCAATCTGGTGTGAATTCTTTCAAGAGATCCTACTAACTAAACATAACCTCGATACGCACCAGTAGTGTCATCTCTCTAACTTTCTACAAACTTTTGAAACGATTATCGTATTGATATTTTATCAATCATCCTTTATGTTTTACTTTTACCAACTTTTATGTATACTGTAATTGAATTAACAAAATTTTCCAGAGTTCCACCTATAACCCTGTTGAAAAAAAAAACAAATTATTCTATCCCAGATAGAGTCTCTCGCATTCCTTGTTTTACCAGAATACTCGAAAATTCCCATTGTGCTTTTGAATAATTTTTTTACTAAATGGAAAAAATGCATTTGTATGTTGTATACCGCAAACTGCTACTTAGCAATTTTTTTGTTGGTTTAGTAGACAAATTTGATCAAAGCATACTTTCACCTCCTTTAAAAGCAAAAGTTCCCGAAACTGACTCAGAAGTGAATATAAGTTGCGTACTCTATGGAAAAGTGGACACATGGTTCATTTGTCGCAAAAGTGTAATAATCCAAACATATTTTTAGACAAATATGCCAAAATTACCAGCTCCTATTTCACGTTACGCAAAATATTTATGGCGATAGCTATTATCAGTCACTCATTAGATAAAAATGTGTATTTTCTGTTACTTAGGGAGGCATAGTAAATTTAAAACTTTGAAGCCATTTTTCGAAATTTAGTTCTTTGGAATGAGATACTCTTGCATCAAGCTTGCGAATAGGTTGGCTGTGGAAGACTGGAGTTGCCACAAAAGCTTTAAGAACAATAAAAAATAAAAGTTGTTTTTTCATCATCACTTTAGCTATTCCGAGTCTGAGCAGGAATGCGCTAAGGGCACCATTTTTAGCCACTCTAAATCAGGTGGTGAATATTGATTTAAAGATATTTATAAGCTTCATAACCAACGCTGGATGGTTCAAGATGGAATAGTAAAGTATTGCCGGCAAACAGTGGTGTGGTTGCTTATTTCTGTAATTACTGTAAGGAGGTAAATATCCACTCCGACAGCTAGGCAGCAATTAGGGCTCGGTGCTCGTTGATGGTGCGACCAAAATGAGTCGGAGAATGCCTGATTTATCTCTCGGCTGCATTCAAATACTTCGATATTACGCTCTCTTGGCTTCTCGGTCACAGTGGCATAGAGGGTAACTGATGAGCTCGGAGACCCGGGAGATGGTTTCATAGCGAAATTAAAGGATTGGGGCTCCCTTGAGAACCTGTGGTGTACTTCTGGAAAAATGGGTTAGTGCAAAGTCGCAAGATCCTTCAGGCCACGGGTATATTGGAGGTACTCGAGAAAGCTTCTAAGGCTAACATAGCTGCAGCTATCGAATTTGGTCGGTATCCTTATTGGACATTGTCCGTTAAGTGTCCATACGGCGACACTTGGGATTGCTTCAACTCCTTCCTGCAGTAGCTATCTGGAGAATGAGAAGAAAACGCCTCACCACCTTTTTCTCATCTGTCCTGCTCTCGTCCCGTCGAAGATTCATGCTTTTGGGCTCTCAGTTTTTTGTTACACCTGCGGATATTGCAGGTTTAAATATCACACACCTGGAGAATTTCATCAGTAGATTAAATACTTAATACAAATGTAATAAGTCGCCATCCTCCAATCTAAAGCTTCTTCTTCCTTTTTCCACCTGCTTGGTTCTTTGCCCTCTGTTTTTTCTCTATAGGGTATCATAATGGACGAATTTTGGTTCAAGGTGATCGTTCGCGTGTATAGTCATTTATTCTCTATTTGGTTAATTGAATCACAAATGAAATCAGAAAGGCATTTGAACTCCGAGAGTACTACTCTGTAAACTTACTCGATATAGCTAAAGCAAGTGACTTGCTAATAACAGTTACTGCTCCTCAAGGTGGTGTACTGGGGACTACGTGTGTAATATTTAGATTTATACCTTTTAGATATCCCAACGAGCAGAAAAATATGGATATCCACACTTGCATCCACTATTAGAGCATCGATACTCCTACAGGAACACGTACATCACGTAATGGAATGAACTGCAAATGAATTTATTACATTCGCACTAAGGCCAGAAACTTGCGCGGGATTCCCTTACATTTTTTTTTTAACTTTTATTTAAATGGAGGCATAAAATTCCACATAACGCCAGGGTATTCCACCGCCTGTGAGATCAGTGCTGGGTAGGGCAATGTTATCTTCTTTTATAAACGAACTAATTTGCTGTATACTTTCATTTGCATGTGATAATACTGATTTAAAGTCTTTATTAGTAAAGTAAAAGTAAAGATTTAAAGTCTTTATTAGTAAAAAGTTGATGTGTATAAGAATTTACCTCTTCTCACTTACACAATCATGTATAAGTATCTGCCATCGTAAGTGTGGCCAACCAATATTTGATTAATAAGTTTTATATCTCTAACATCGAACTTACAATTTCTGAACCAGGTCTGGTAACTTTGTGAAATTTGTGCAAAAAGGCCAGAAATCCATCGTACATTATCTGCTGCTTCTTCTGCAATTTGATCTGCCTTTTCATTACTTAGTATACCAGAATAGCCCGGACACCACACCACATGAACATTTAAGAATTCAAACTCTGACCCATAACTCTCCAAAGGTGTGCGACATTCTATTACGAAAACTAAAACTTCCTTTTTTGTTTTGATGCCAGATTACACAGCTAATCGAATTGGCCAAGACCGAAGCAAAAATATCAAAACCATTAGCTAAGTACTCATTTATTTTTTGTGCAAAGGTTGCTCTAATTTCTGCTGTGCTCACCTTGCTCTTAACAACCGGGAGGGTATGCGTGTCCAAACATAAGCTTTCTACAGCCTTGAAAGGATCACCAATCTTGGTACGGCTAAGAAAGTATATAGACAAATCATAAAGCCAAAATAATTCGATCTTAAAATATGTGTTACAATTACCAATAACACTGGCATGAAATCCAGTTACACCTGTGTATTGAGTTTAATTAAAACTAACTTAGTTCAATATTTTTAAAATTATTAAAAAATATTTAATTCAAAAATTAATGTATTCTTCAACTTAAATTAGTTCGGTTTTGAATAGAAGACTTAAAAGCATTGTTTTATATAATATAAAATTATTATTATAATTTTTTTATTGAAATACAATTTTCTTTGAATGGCTTCAGCAGAATGGGCTAATAATTTTTCAATAAATGATGTTTTTACCTATTTCGGCATCTATCTCACCAAGAGCAATTTCGATTTCATATTCCAACTCTTGAATAGTCTCTGGATGGTTGGCATAACATTTATTCTTAAGGGCGCTACACAAAATTTAGTTTAAAGTAGTCCAATCGCTATTTCTGGGCGGCCAATTTGCATCACCGCTCCGGCTGATTATTCCATTTCCATTTTCGCTATTTGATTTTAATATTTCCCAACTATTGTAAAGCCGAGTGATTGGCGCAAAAGCAGTTAATCATCATCATTATCTTAAAGCGAAAAAAAAACACCTATTAGCACTAAGAAAAATATTTGATATATCAGCGATTTTAATTTAACTGTCAATGTAAAAAAAAATCTATAGGTGAAATTACAGATACTAATTTACAAAGTATAATATGACTGGGAAAGAAATATATTGGTTAACACCTCTAAAAGTACTTAAAAATTATTTTTCGAAAATTACAAAAAAAACAAAAATCCGAACAATTTTGAGCAAACAAAAAAATAAAATTTTTTTCCTAAAAAATTTATTGAGTGTCTAATTTTATGCTTAAATATTAAAAACGAAATTCTAAAACCGAGGAGAAGATATTCCGCCTAAAGTGGGGAAACCGGTTTAGATCAATCAAAAAATCGATTTTTTTATTGCAGAAATCGTTAGTATAACTACTCAAAAAAATGTGGTAAAAATTGTAAAGCGAAATTCGCATTATTCCCGATTCTATGAGCACTTAAGTGACTGCCCGTCGGTTCCGCACCGTAGCGCGCGTTAGTTAGAACGGCGTTTGTCTCGAAACTAATATACTTTTTTTCAACTGGTGGGAATTCCAGCTTAAAAAGTTATCGACCAATCGTTCTAAAATTTTTCGGGATTTTTTCTTTATTCAATTCTAATCTAGTGTATGAACCTAATTCTGGGATTATATTATTATTTAAAATAAGGGTTTGTAAGTAAAATAGATAAAAAAATATGGTATAAAAACTACTTTGTGTTCAAGCGCCTCAAAAGCTTGCAATTTTCAATATTTTTTTACCACAAGTAGGTTCATATTCTTAGGAAATATATTGTTAATAAAAAAAATGATGTTGATTTCAGAGAAAAATTACAACTGCAGGAATTCCCACCAGCAAGACACTCCGACGGCGATCGTTCATGGACAGCACGCTCTAACGCCACTATCGCCCGAGGAAATAGCTTCAAAAAAAATTAAAAGTGTACCTAAGAATATAAATAAAATAACCTCTAAACTTAAACAATTTCTGATTATTCCTTTTTTGTTCAAAAAATTCTCGAAAAACACCAAAATTTTGGCCTCCTAAACCGGTCTAAAGGGTGAGGTCTAAAAAATTGCATTTCTTTGCGATTTTTTTTTTTTTTTAAAGAAAAAATTAATTTAGCACTGCAAAGTTTTTTCTATCTTTTAATGAATATTTAAAAAGTATAAACAATTTTTGTATTGGTTAAAATAAGTTGAAAAAAATGTTTAACATAGAAATTAGTAGAACGCTGGAGTTTCCAACTAGCATACAAGATACAGCTCGTAATTATTATTTAAAGCAAACAATTCAAATAGATTTCTAATTATCATGATTTTTTATTCTAGATGAACTAAGAAAACTGAGAGAAATTCCAAAATTTCAACTTTTTGGAGGTTTTAAAGAAAAAAAATGCCTTTCTATAAAAAAAAAATTCAGTTCAACTTGGTATAAAAGTCTTGAAAAATTTTTGTTTACCTATTTTGTTAGTTCAAATAGAAGAGAATTTAATACTGAAGGGAACAAGCTATGATTCATTTCAAAAGGTTCATCAGTTTTTTTTATTCATGTACGCGAATTCAAAGAAATCATAAAAATGAGAAGTCGAGAAAAGAAGATAAAGTTTGTACATACTATAGCTGTCCGGTCGCAGCGTAACTACCTAACGCTCGCCTACCTTTGGTTTTGTATCTACGGAAATATTGAGAATTAGGCTCTGTAACTTTGTGTGAATATTCTGAAATATATTAGGAATCGCTTAAAACGAAAAAAAAAAAATGATTTTTTTGACCTTATAAACCAGGCTCCCCCCTTAAGAAACTCTATACCAAATTTTTCAGCAAAGAATAAATCTCAAATTTATAACAGCTTTTCCAAAATTTATTCAGCTTATTTCTTATGATATTCAATCCAAAGCTCTCTCTTGCCCCTGTTCGGCTTTTGCCCCGTCTCTGTTCCTCTGTTTCTCTGTATGGCATCACAATGGACGAATTTAATTATTCGTCCCAGCTGTCGCTTGGGCAGCCATTTATCCTAACCTTATCATACAAGTAAACATATTTTTAGAGCATCGACGACAATATCCGAAACACTTGGATCACTTGACATGAACCTGCTGAGCTAATCTTCTGTTATAGATCTCAAACAAATGAAACGTTAACTTCTTATGTTATCAAAGGCGATTCTGTGCTCTCATTACTTGAACAAAAAAAAAATTGCTGAATTATCTAAAATTTTAAATTTCTATTAAGTCATAAAATCGTCAAAAAGGTTATTTTTAAAAGGGTCACGTTTTTTGTTGTTTTGTTGTATTTACATTGAATTATAAGTACCTACAACAACGCCATTATTTATGCATAAAATTAGGCTACAATATTTGTAAGCAGATTTGTATGCAAGCCTTTGGTGTACATGACTACACGCACACATACCTAAGTATAGTATGTACAGATAATATTAACATGCATTAGCACACACACACATACACACACCCATAGACACGAGTACATTTGTTTAGGCTATTTCAAAAGTCATCACACAAGCAATATATCACTCAGGTGCGCTTATTCAGTGGAGCTTTCGGTAAGCAAGCGGTTCGGTGGTCGTTGGTTAGGTGCTGGTTTTGTCTGAATTTTTAAGCATCCTGTCAGAAGCCAAACAAGCACAAAACATAAAACAACATGACCACAACAACAACTACAACTACAAATACCACTGCAATATCCTACAGCAAAGCTGCAAAGTATGCATTGTTAAAAAGAACAGCACAAAGAGGCGAGTAAGCGTAAGTCAGGTCAAAAGGTTGGGCCGTGATCGCCTTTCGAGTGTTGAAATGAAAATGAAAAATACTTAAGTATGTACATATATAAGTTACCGAGGGTCTATAAACAAGTAAGCGCAAGTCGGTAAGGCTGTTAAAAGGGAAGCTAATATGTAAAAGTCAAGAAGAATGATGATGTGTATTCTGTTAAGAAGAATAATAATGCAAAATATAGTCGTTGTATGAAATTGTTTTAAAATTAAGCGAGCGGTCCGTTATCCATTCGGTTAGTCCGCACACACGAAAGCTTGAATCCCAACAAGTTTCCTATATTACCCACCACTTTACACTCTTCGTTGTTGCATCTTAGCATGAGTACCTTCCTCATTCACATTTCCTGACATTAAAGAGAATATTTAATCGCGTCACCGGCTGATTTTATGACAGCGAAAGCCTAAACTCGGGCGCATTGCGCGGTGCTCGACATGGCACTTAAGCAAATCTGCGCTTAATTAAGTGGCTCGGGTGATTGTGTGCGTTTGCTTATATGAGTGTTGCTGGTATCTTCTTACGGCAATCAAGTTAAAGTCGGTCAGTTGTGATTGGAATCGAAAGGAAGTCAATTTCAGTTGATAGCTTTTGGTTCTCGCTTACAGCAATGCTTTCATGGGTAATCGTTCAAAATTTTATGGCGAAGAGCAAAGTAATAAATTGAATTTTTTTTTGACCACGGCAGTAAATTAAATTTTTATATTCTTCTAAAAATAAATAATTAAAAAAAAAATTTGTAAGTTAATTAAATTGAAATTTTTAAATTTTATTATATTTCTGAAAACAAAATCTTTTGTGCATAGGTATATATATGCTAATTTTAAAATCTATTGATTACTAAATCCTTTTTAAATATCAAAATTTATAGTTTGTGATTTGGAGAAGCGTAAAAATAACTTGAATCGACCAGAGGTATAGAGCTATCGCGCTGGAAAATATTTCTAATCAATAAAATAAAATTTTGATATTTATTTAAGAATAATTAATATAATAAAATTAAATTTTGAACAAAAAATAATTACTTATTTATTTAAGTAATTATTCTATAAAAATATTCTAATTTATACAACAGGCACTCGAGACTTAAGTACTAAATAAACAGTGAACTAATTATCCCACAAGCCAGCAAGAGGAAGCGGGCAACCGCGCTATTAGTGCAGACACACCAAATTTAGCGAAGTCCTCAACCATCTGTGCGATCTTTATGGCCGAAAAATGTGAAACACAGATGACGCTCCAAGCAGTGAAGAAGGCGTTGTTCCTAAGCAACGGCAGGTGGGCATTTCCACCATTTAGACAAAAATCAAATAGATTAACGAAACTAACGCAAGACAAGTGTTGTCGAGGCCCTATGCTCCCAAGAGGAGTGAACAAGGAAAAACAGAAAATAAATTATTCCACAAAAAATCTATAGACATCGATGTTATCATTGAAAATGATTTTGTATACAATTTTAAAGGCAAACAAAAATTTTACTTTTTTTATTTTTATTTTACGTTTTAAAATTGATATTCAGTATTTTCGTTATCGCTTACATCGTCACTTTTTTCGTCGCCCTCAGACGTTTTCAATTTTTTGGCTGGTTAAACATACTCAGATATTACATTTATATATTTAGGTTTTCCAATGTCAATGCCTTTCAGCGGAACGTAGTCTAAGAAATCAAGAGATAAATACAAAGAGATGCCATTTTTGCTATTTTGAAGCCACTATAGGTTCTAACGCTCAGCGCATGAAGATTGTGCAAGCTTTTTCCTTTTACTTTCAACCAACTTTTTTCCTATGAACCCCGTATATACTACATATATACATATATATACCCTTTTTGGGTGTTTGGCCGAGCTCCTCCTCCTATTTGTGATGTGCGTTTTGATGTTGTTCCTCAAATGGACCCTATGAATCTATGAACTCCATACACCAACTAATTTGTGACCGGCGGGACTTTGAGTAGTGAGTTACACCAAATACATTTAGTTTGGCATTGTGCATATACATTCTGTCAAAAAAAACTCTATCGACTCAAAGCGGCGTTTGCGGAGTGGAAATTTAAGTTTTGGGGAAAGGAAAAAGGCACAGGGCGCTGAATCCAGTAAATACGGTGGTGGGTTGATAATATTTGTCGAGTTTTTGGTAAAAAAAGGATTCACAATATGAACCTTGTGAGATGGTGCACGATCCATGAGTTGTGTTTCCACAAATTGGGCCGTTTCATACGTACATTCTTTCTCAAACGTCACATAACTTCAAAATAATATTCTTTATTTACCGTACAACCATTTGGAATGAACCCCGAGTGCACAACACCATGATAATCAAAGAAACCGAGTAGCATGACTTTCACTTTTCATCGACTTTGACATGGTTTTTCGGGTTTCAGCTCATGTGGATAGCGCGATTCAGCCACACAAGGCGCCTGTTGAGTGGTTTGTATGTCAAACTCATATACACACGTCTCATCACCTGTTATGATGCGCTGGATAAACGTTGGTTCCGAATTCACTTGCTCAACCATGTCTTCAGCCAACTTCTTCCGATGAATTTTTTGAAAGAAACTCAACTCTCTTGGAACGAGTTGATCAGCCACGCGTCTCATGCCCAATTGATGATGTATAATGTTGTCAATCGATTCGTAAGGCACACTAAGATCACATCCTACCTCTCTCAAACTTAAATGTTGGTCTTCCAGCACCATTTCCTTGACTTTGTCCACGTTTTTATCCGCTGAAGACGTTGATGGGCGACCAGATCGGGGCAAAACTTCCACGACTTCTCGGCCCTCTGCAAAAGACTTATACCACTCGTAGACCCGTGTTTTTGATAAAACACACTCGCTATAGGCTTTCTGCAACATTTTCAACAATTCGGCACACGAAATCCCGTTCAAAACACAAAATTTAAGACAAATTCTTTGTTCGATACGATTACCCATAGTGAAAACGCAGAGCGCAATTGCGGTTGACTGATATGATTAAATGCCAGAAACAAGCTAATTGACAGATTGCGCTCAAACTCTGTGACACTATAGAGGACAGTTGTGTTAACATTTCAGCAAAAAACATTTAGACACACTTGTATGTGTGACGCGCGTTTTTTAAATGAACAATTCCCGATATTTTTTTGACAGAATGTAATTACGAGAGCCTGTGGTGTGCTTAGTACTCAGATTTTCCAAAATACGCTTAACTTTAACCATTTGATAATTTTGCGATTATATAATTCATTGTATTTTGTAGACAACTTGCGCAAGTTATCGATAAAAAATTTTGAATAATATATCAAAAATTTAGTGCTTTAAAATGTTTGTAGAAAATCAAATGTTTCGAAGCTTTTCAGCTTAATTCCCAACGTTTACCTTTTTTTAGCCCTGACCACTTAATTATTCATTAAATCTGCAAAAGTAACAAAATCTTAAACATATCAACGCGTAATTATACTTTAATGGCCTTAAAGCTTAAAGTACATATTTTGTCTATTAAATGTGGAACTCGATGCGTTCAAATGAATATAGTATTATTTAAGGTTTAATGATTAATGCAAAATAATCGTATTTTATAGAAATTTTATTATTGTACCCCAGTGTATACACATACATACGTATTACTTGTCGCCAAGATAAGAGCAATACGCTTAAAAAGCGGATGTGCCAAATATAAATGAACTTGTTGACAAACATAATTATTAATTCTCCCAATTAGTCCCACATGCATTGACATGCAAGATAATATTAAATCACCCACTACCAACGCAGCTCGCAAATTTGGTGTTGTAACTACTTTAATAGGTATGTAAGTATATAAAAACATGTGCTTGTGAACCAGTATGAAGCTTTGTGCCCTGCAGTGAAACCT
This sequence comes from Anastrepha obliqua, assembly GCF_027943255.1. Classification (NCBI taxonomy): domain Eukaryota; kingdom Metazoa; phylum Arthropoda; class Insecta; order Diptera; family Tephritidae; genus Anastrepha; species Anastrepha obliqua. The sequence continues at coordinate 98,674,353 of NC_072896.1, read as the reverse complement.
AGTACTTGTGAATTAGTCTACCTTGCAGCTGAAGTAGTTCGTTTGCTAACTATTTTCTTTCAATATTCTGCGGAAAGTCAATCGTCAGCCTATGCTTCAGCATCATATCAGCCAACGAACTAGTAGGCCCATACATCAAAGTTATACTTCTTCTTCTTAATTAAAATGGAGTAAAATAGTTTTCTTTTTCATGTTTATGTGTTAAGTGAAATCATCTTACGAGCTCAATGTCCAGCATTCGTTCCATCTCTTGAGCGATCATTCTCACGGTCTTATGGCGTTTGGGTTAGCTTTCACCATTTTCTTCGCTATTCTCTCAAAGTGCAATTCTTTTAATCCTTTTGTGGTGAACTCGTTGATATCCTTGATTCCTCAAACCTCACGGATCTCTGCATTACTTTTTCTCTCGAACAAAGTGTTACTGGTGATAGCTCTAAGCGTATGCATTTCAGCAGCTGTTGCTTGTTGTTGTGCTGCTTTTGTGTCTGCCCTCGCTTCTGAAGCGTACGTTAGAATTGGTCGCATGCTTATACGTTTTACTAAACTAGTCTACAATGGACAAAAAATGCATATATTATATGATAATTGAGTCCATCAATATTTATATCCATCTAATCCCAATTTCATGCATCCTTATCGTTTAGAGGTATTTGCCAGAAGTATATATGTTTTTCATACATCTCTAAATGGGCATTTTAACATGACTTCTTCCATCAAATAGCACTCTGTGAACTGACATTTTGCATACACCTTTAATTTATCATTTTGAAACTAGTACGCAACTGGTCGCTCTCATACTAGTATCAAATATGATTCGATGAGCCGAAATGTGTGCGCATACTCCTCTAATTGGTCATTTCGAAACTGGGGCACGACTAGTTACTCTGAAACTAGTACCAAATATCACTCCATGAACCGAATTGGTTATTTTGAAACTGGTAGATAATTAGTCGCTCTCAAATTAATATGATTTCTTTCATCAAATACCACTCCATGAGCTGAAATTGTATACCTCTAATTGGTGATTTTAAAACTAGTACATAACTAATTGCTCTCATACTAGTATCAAATATGATTCCATGAGCCGAAATGTGTGCGCATACTCCCCTAATTGGTCATTTCGAAACTGGTGCACGACTAGTTACTCTGAAACTCCATGAGCCGAAAAGTTTTCTGTAATTTTGCAAACACATCTAATTGGTTATTTTGAAACTGGTACACAAATAGTCATTCTCAAATTAATATGACTTCTTTCATCAAATCCCACCTCATGAGCTGACATTTTGCATACACTTTTAATTTGTCATTTTGAAACTAGTAAACAACTTTTCGCTCGGAAACTAGTATCAAATAGCCCTTCACAAGCTGCAATTTTTGCTAAAATTTTTTATGCACCACTAGTTAATTATTTTGCAACTGGTACACAACTAGTCCGTCTCAAACTAGTATAACTTCTTGCACCAAATAACAATCCACGAGCTGAAAGTTTGGCGAAACATTTTGCATGCGCCACTAGTTAGCTACTTTGTAACTAGTACACCACTAGTCCCTCACAAACTAGTCTGGATTTTTCCATCAGCTACCACTTCCTTAACTGGAATGTTTACCGAGCAGTTCGACTTTCCATTGTAGGATATACATGCATGTGCTGGCAGTGGTAAAGGAAACCTTTTGTCTACTTGTATTTACATATCCTGCATCAATTACGTACAAAGTTGTTTGCTGATTAATAGCATTGTCTGATTAATATGCCACTTTGTGTGTACAGATCAACATTTGTACATACATATATAAATAAAAGCGTAGTAGATAAATATGAGTACTCCTATATAAATACGTTTACTAGCAGAAGCCAGTGTCGTCAACTCAGGTTAAAACTGCCATCGGCTAATGCTCTTCTCGCACATATGCAAACCACAACACGGATTAACTTCATTCACTTTCAGCTGTAACCCAAACTTAAGCCGTTGTTATAAATATAGAATTGTACAATGCAATGCAAATACGTACAAATGTGTAAAGTGTAAGTTATTTTGATTTATGAAAGCACCCTGAAGCATTTAAGGGCGCGTACGCATTTACTCTCTCATTTGTCTTTTGTTTGCACTAATTTTTTGCTTATTGTGTGTATGTATGTATGTGCTTACACACTTCCACTTGTGCGCTCACATTAGTTACGCTGTCTGCAACAACTCTGAGAGCTAATTATAGGAAAATTATACTTTTCCAAAAAATATCAAAATAAACAAGTGTTTGAATAGCAAAAGTGAAAACAATTTAATAAATCTATTTTCATCTATTATAAATTGGAGGGGTATGATATTATTTTAAATTAATTGTTTGTGTTGCTGAGGTTATTAAAGCTGCGAAGTGGAGCTCAAATATCAAGATTTGTGGCCTATGCGCGCGGGTGTATTTATTTTCTGTGGCGCTCATATTTTATGTTTTATAGAACTGTACAGAATACAACAAAAATAGCACTGCTTATACAACTGCTTCTACTATTAATAATAACTAAAAATAATAACTACTATTAATAATAATAAAAAATAATAAATAAGTGTATACTTTCGAAATTCGATATTTGAGCAAAGATTTTGAAAACAGTAAAAAGAAATTAGAAAGTTCCGACAATAGATGTGTTAGAGGGCAAGAAGAAAGAACAAAAAATACGTGTGGCGGCGGTTTGAAAGTTCACGCCTCAATTTTTTTAAGGTATTTAAAATTTTCATCCTTTACGCAAAAAACTACTAGATTTTCTGAGAAAAATTTCCATTTCATCGAATTGTCTATTCAATCCAGCTTCTAGGTAGTCTCAATGCAAGCCGAGTACGTATTTAGCTGTGCACAGCTTCTAACCCGTGAGTCTTCAACGAATCTGCTTTGTGCACAGTGCTTTACAAGCAAAAGGTGGCAGCAAAAAGTGTTTGTAAATTGAAGCAAAAAATTAGTCAGGCACAGACTGTAGAATACTTGGAATACTTGAGTACTGTGGAGAAAGTAGGCAGGTTGAGTAAGCTGAAAACTTTAGCAAAGCAGATGGCAGATATGATTAAGCGCAGACACTTTCCTTTTCACATACTTTTGTAAGCACATAACCGTGTGTATGTATGTGTAACATTTTTGTATATTCTTTTCAACACTTGCCAGCAGACAAGCGCCATTTCTCGACGGTTTTCCTTCACATAACACCATTTGAGATAGTCGTCTAAAGAAAACTCAGATGTGAAATGTACAAAGAGTCTGTATCCTACTACTGTCTTTTATTTCAACTGCTCATTCAGACTCCAACAGCCACCTGTCGTTGTTTTTTTTTTCTTCTGTTTTCTTCACTTTGCTTTCACTCGGTTTTCACCAGCCATTGCTTACGGTTTGAATCCTTCACTTACAACTTTTACTTTTTTTTCGTCTTTTCAGTCTTCTGATGCACTAACGCTTTGTCACTCTAACAAGCAATACACTGAACAGTTGATGGCCGATGCCGCCAAAATTCACACTGTTTGCTGTTCTCTAAGGAAAAAGCAGAAAATTGAATGTGAGGAAGTTTGCTGCGGAAACATTGCTTTTCATCAAAAATGGGTAGCGCAAATATTTACACATCACTGACTTTTGCTGCTTGTAGATCTGTATCTACTGCTGCTACTGCTGCTGTAGTTGTTGTTGCGCTTTTTGTTGTTGCCATTTTTATTTGTGTTGTTTTTGTTGCAGCACATCACCTTTGCCAGTTCCACTTGCATTTTCATAATTTAATTAATAAAGACATTAAAATTCTTGCGTCATTTTCAATAGAGCGAAGCATGCTTTTAGGCGTTTCGCCATAACATATGCTATGCGCATATGCTTATGAAGTTTTCAGCTACCCATGCATATATTTCTGGCAAATACCCAAGCGTGCAGGCACCACAAGTTACAACACAAACAACTGAGCTGTCGACACCTTTTTCCAGCTGGTATGCAACTTTTTCTTTTTTTGTGTTACAAAAATGAGAAGCAAAGAATTCAGAATTAAATTATTTTCTCATACTTTGTAAGTTTGATTCTCATTTTTAATTCAAAACCAGAGCTACCTTTGATGAGAAATAATTTATAATTACAAAATCTAAATACAGAAATTGCAAAGGCAACCTTTCTCTTGCAGCATCTGCAGAAAATTATTTTGGTGCCGAAGTGTCATATCCAATCTGTGTTTGAAGTGCTGGGTTTTTGTTGGCATGCAAACTTTTTCAATGTCACGCATCGGTAACAAAGAAAAAAATTTCAGCAATTTACTTGGTGAAGGAGAAGCTGCGACTTTCTGCGAGATTCTGTACAGAAATACGCGAATGGCATTCATTGTGTTAAAAAGCTGTTGGTGCAAATCGGAATTGCATAGGAACCAATTAGATCGTAATGTGGTTTTGCAGTTGTCTACTACTTCTTTCGGTAGAAGAGCACTTTGTTCTCGAAATGTAGCGGTGGGTAAAATAGGCTGCCCGTTTCGAATACTCTTCTACTACTACTTCCTGAGGAGTTTATGCGTCATATAACCAAGGAAAACTTTTAAATATATATTTTATATATTTTTCCCTTTTTCCTTTTCCCTTTTACTTTTTTTTATATACCTTTTTATGCCAGTGTTTTTAGTAATATTCACCTGCTTACAACTGTCGCCACTTTACATGCTCTTCGTTAACTTCGATAATTTTCTCTTCTGTGAAAATAACATTTTCATGGCCGTTGTCCGCATGCCACCGAAGAAGTTGCCAAGCGCGTTATGAAAATATGACTAGTTAAGCAACGGAATGTGGAGATCATCTCTAATAAGCCTTGGTAGGGACCTAGTCGATGCCTTCATTACCCTGGACATGATTTTCTGCTTTCTAATGCAATTTCTGCGATTTTTTTCTCGCACGGCTTTTATGACTGTACTGGCTCGAACCACGCGGGGACGACCACTGCTCTTTCTATTTGTCACATCAGACATTTGAGAAAAATGATTGGTCGTGCGGTAAACAAACATTCTCAAAATATTAAGTTTTTTCAACAATTCGTAAATCTCACTTGCACTTTTATGAAATGCAATTACTGCAATGCGATTTTCCTTAGCTCCCCATTCCATTGTTAACAATCGAAATTTCCCACAAAACTCAGTATAATTTATGAGTAGACAATGCATACGCCCAAAAAAGCAAAAATAGCGGAACTTTTTTTTGTCGTATGCATTGCAAAATTTGTCACAGAATGTATGGTAAGGCAAGTATGTATTAGCATCATAGTCAAACAGGGTCTTGCGAAGTGGTAATGTATACAAATGGCAATTTGGAAAGCCAGTTTTTTAAAATTAAAGTTTTTTATCTATGATACTTCATCGAACAGGTCAAAACCCCAAAATTGAGTGGCGTAACTTCTCAAAGTGGCGTTACTGCCAAAAAGATACTACATTTTGTTGATAATTTTATTTTGCACTTGGCCAGAAAAGTTCGCCATGTAGCGTTTATATAGGGTTTTTCAGTAAGAGCGCTTCAACTTTTGAACTTTTTTGAATAAAACACAAACAGTTTGACTTTTTTAACTAATTTTTTTTATTATCGAGTTTGAACATATACATTTAAGTATGAAATTTGATTTCTTTTGCATAACCACCGCGTGCACGTTTTACGAAGTCCAATCGTTGAACCCAATTTTCGACCACTCTTTTGCATAAATCGGCCGAAATTCCAGCAATTTCGCGTTCAATATTGGCTCTGAGCTCACAAATCGTCGGCGGCTTGTTACTGTAGACCAATGACTTCACATAACCCCAAAACGGGACGGCTTGTTAAATGGACCGTAAAATGGCCGTAATGCTCTTAAAGTAGCAGCAACAGAACGATTATTTTCATAAAAAATTTGCACGATTTGCAATCGTTGCTCAAGTGTGTAGCGTTCCATGATGAAATGTATACTAATGAAGTTTACAAATGACAAGCGAAAAATAAAAAATATTGCGTCGTTCGCCCTCCCTATCGGAAAAAAGTTGAAGCGCACCTATTAAAAACCCTTTATTTAAAACATGTTTTTAAAGCCTTACTTTGGAGTTAATTTCACAACTATTGGGTTGAATAAGTTCGTAGAGTTTTTACCGAAGACTTTTATTTAAACAAAAAACAATAATTATATCAATAATTTAATCAACTATATATTCGCCGTTGCTATTTACAACCTCTTTCCACCTCTTGACCAATTTGTTGATGCCGTTCCGCAAAAAATCGCCTGGTCTGGTGTCAAAGAAGCTGTTGAGCCAGGTTTTAAGTACCCTTTCGCTAATCGAAGGAAACACCCTTTATATGGTTTGATAGGATACGGAAAGGATGGTAATCGGTCGGTGCAAGGTCCGGAGAATAAGGCGAATGCTGAAGGACCTCCCATTTGATCTCTTGGAGTGCAGCTTTGACGACTTGTGCAACATGGGGCACGGGGTCTGGCATTGTTGTGATGGTTTGATCATGTTGATCAGGTCTTTTCAGTCAAAAAGCCTCATTCACGCGTTGCAGCTGGGCAATGTAGAGCACCTAGAGCACCTGACATTCTTTTCGAGTATTTCTCAGTACACCATGCCCTCCCAGTCCCACCAAACACATATCGTGATCTTCTTTGGATGAAGCTCCGGCTTAACCCTCGGCTTTGACGTATCTGCTGAAGCCACCCACTATTTTCATTGCTTCACATTGATGTGTAGGCACTATTTCTCATATCCCGTGACGATTCGGTACAAAAAGCGTTGTTTATGATCGCGAGTTGCTCGATGGGAATTTCGTGCTGTAGACTCCCCTATGACAGCTTCTCCATTCACGTCGCAAATGTCACGGGCTGCTTCGGCAGCTGTTTAACCTCGATGAAAAGCAAAGAAGAGCAGGTGCCTAAAATCTTGATTTCACCTCCTGAGTATTCCATTTCTAAGCCTCAAAAGTAAGTAAAAACTTAAATAGCTCAAAAATACAATTAATATAATTTTGTAGAGCAGAAATAGTTCTATCGAATGAATAGGTACTTACGCTTTGCCAAACACGAAACAAATCGTTGTAAAATAAAAGAAAATATAAAAACGCTATGAACTTACTCCCCAACCCAATAGATAGGAAATTATATTCTGGCGATATTGGTATTTATTCTTCATTGAACGTCCCCTTCTTTCTACTTGCTAAGCTTCCCCCTTGACGGTAAACCAAGATTGCTAAGTTTGTTAATTTACTTGCATATTCCATACAGAAGAAGTCTAACAATCATATGCTTCATCCAGATATCACCTCCCAAACTGTCATGTAAATCATTCAGATAAATCGGAAAGGGTAATGGCTATATCAATCTACCCTGCCTCACTCCTAACAATATACTAAATTTTGCCGACATTTTCTCGCCTGCCCCGATCACGGAGTTTATATTCTTATAAACCATTTCGATGAAATTTACCAACTTGGTTGAAATACCCAAGTTATGCAATTTCTGAATTAAAATATTTCTTGCAATTTTGTCGAAAACTGCTTTGAAGTCTACAAAACATGCATAAACTTTTTTGCTTTCTTCAAATTTAATGTGAACGATTACTGCCATAATGATTTTGGCAATACAGTTCATGAAAGATATACTATACCTCTTTAGTTCGAGACTTCATCCTTATTGCCTTTCTTAAAGATTGGGCTTTCGAGTTTGTAAAAGACTTCGTTTGTTTAGGAACCAGCATTAACACCGATAACAATGTCAGCCTTACAATCCAACGAGGAATCTCTCTTGCCAACAAGTACTACTTTGGACTTAGTAGGCTATTGAGTAGTAAAGCCCTCTCTCGACGAACAAAACTCACACTCTACAAGGCTTTCATCATACCCGTCCTAACGTATGACGCAGCAGCGTGGACGATGTCAATATCCAATGAGGCGTTACTTGGAGTGTTTGAGAGAAAGAATCTGCGATGGAGCAATGGAGCGATGGAGCGTTGGAATGAATAAAGATCCAGCGGCTACGTTGGCAGGGTCATGCCATCCGTTGGAAAGATCAGGTGGAGAATGACTGGGCTTCACTTAGTGTGTCGAACTAGCGCCGTTTAGTACAGGAAAGACATAACTGGCGCGCTTTGTTAAATTCGGCGAAAATGGCGTAAGCGGTTATCGCACCAATAAGGAAGAAGAAAGATGGGAATCTGCCACTAGTTTTAAAATCAACTTCAGCATGGCTATTATTATACAATCGTATTCTAGAGTAGACTTTAGCACTATGCTCTTTGTGTTTCAACACAAGCAAAATATTAAGAAAGTTATTTCCAAATGCAAAAAAATTAAGTCAACAAAAACAAATTAATATTATATATAATATTTATCGAGTTTCTTACTTAAGAAATTTACATATCGATACATACATAGTTAAAATCCACAAAATTCTTAAATTTTAGTAGGATTTTCACCTACATTTTAAAATTGAATTGAAATTTTTGTGTGCATATGCGAATTCACTTAAAAGCTCATATGCAACTCAGTACATACACATATATACATACACACATACATGTATGGATATATACATACTTACTTTAGCTGTAAATTTCAACAGATGATAAAATCAGACACTTTACTTGTAGGAAATATAGCAAATTCGTCCATTAAAGTATTTAAATATTTGAGATTTATTACATATTTGCATATATAATACAAAGATGTGTTTGTACATACATATGTACTTATACTTATAAATATGTGAGTATGTATGTATATATGTGCATGAACGATGTCTGTATGTGAAATGAAATTTACGCAAATGAAGTGGAAATATAAGTTCGGCATGGATGATTTGTGCCAGACGCACACATTTTTCGGTTGACTTCTTGCGACAATAGCGAAAATAGTAAACGAAATGATTATCAATTTGCTTTTCTTCGATTTGTGTTTATTTTAGTATTTGATTTTTTTTTTTCGTTTCTTTTTTTTGTTGTTATTAACATTATTTATAGGAAATATGATACGTCATATGTTACGCAGCCTCTGCTGACGAACGCGCACAGCAGTTTGAGTGCATGCGAGTGACCCCTAAAGTGTACTCGCTCATGCCTACATAAGAGTTGATGTTTGTGTGTTTTATGTTGTTTCTCCCTTTATCCACTTGTGTACGATATGGATTTTGTATTATGGATTTTCATGTTTTGCTGAATTTGCACTGACGCCACTTACATATGTGTGCATGTACATGCGTGTGTATGTATAGATAAGTGTAGATGACAGCATCACAAATGAAAATAAATAAATCTGTAAATGAATACTCGCCCGCACTCGCCACACACGTTGACGAAAATGTTGGAAAAAATGTTGACTTTGAATGCGATAATTGCCAATCGAACGAACAGCAAATGAATACATGCCAACATTGGTATATGGGTATTTTTTGTAAAAACAGATAAGAACAGATAAGTGAGATATGTGCATAAAAAAAATTAAATTTATAAAAACATTTATTTTAATTAAGACCCAAATAATTCAACAAAAATCTTTCTGCTTAATATAGGAATAGTGTGAGGGATCTAGCAAATTATACGGGGGAGGTTGCTGAGACAGCAGCATTTGGTCGAAAAATCCTCGTGGTATTAATTTTTTTTCCAATTTCCAGATTACTATGTATAAATTCCACTGTATAGTACTATTTTTCCCGCAAAACTGATACGACTTTGCAAAATGACATTGAGCAACACGCCCAGCTCTGTCAAGGTAGAAAAAATACGTCTCCGAACCTTTCAATACTGAGCGAGGTTTTAGACAAGGCGATTCACAATCGTGCGACCTCCTCAACTTCCTCATGAAAGGGGTATAGCGAAGAGGCGGTGTTCATCGAAATGGTAATATTTTCACCCAAAGTGTCGAGCTCCTTGCATATGCTGCTGACATTGACATCATAAGGAACTGCAAGCGAGATGTTACCGCAGCATATTCCGCTATCGAAGTAGAGTCTGGCGGCTAACGAAGTAGGTATATGCTGTCCACTAGGAAAGATACCCGACGTTTTGAATCTAGCATTTCCGTGCACAACTATACCTTTAAAACCGTGAAAGAATCGATATATCTCGGCACCGCCGACACAACAGCAAACGATGCCAGCCTGGAGATAAACCTGACGAATCACGCTTGCTAATTGGTGTTACTATGGTCTCAGTAAGCAAATGATTAGCAGAGACCTCTCTCGCCCGACAAAACTAACACTCTACGAGATGCTCATCTTGCCCGTGCTAATCTTTTTTTTTTGCTTTTTTTTTGCAGAGTATGTTAAAATTGAAAATGTCATAAGCATCATCAAAGATACCGTCACACTAGTGGTATGTGGAGCATGCTTCCACTAACCCTATAGCATTCCTCCCCTCTCGGCTCCACCCCGGGATTGCAATTTCATCAAGGTGTAGCAGTGTGTGTGCCTTTTAGACACACCAGGTATCTGCGTTCAAGTTCCTTTCTTAATTGCGTATTGGGGTTATACGCTATCGATAGCATCCATTGGTTTGTCACCATTGGGGCATCGAAAAATTGCAATATCGTTACTCGATATCAACTTGCCTTCTGTTTGGCTTCGTCTTCAGGTTTTACCTCACGCGTTCGTACTTGTCGTTTGACGATGGCAGCCTGGAGATAAACCGACAAATCACACTTGCTAATAAGTAGGTGTTACTACGGTCTCAGTAAGCAAATACGTAGCAGAGATCTCCCTTGCCCGTCTTTAACTAACACTGGTTAGCGCTCTAGAAAAAATATGTAATAAATTAAAAATGGCCTGCCTTTGTGAAGGGTTGTATCCAGTGCTCTCTGCTTGTTATGTTCTACTCTATCGACCATAACTATTTACAATAATTTTAATCTGAGTTTAGCAGTTTTTCCCCTACAAACTTTAATACAACCAACTGTTCAAAATAGAACCAGTACAGAACGCACTCCAAAGTTGTATTGAGGACAACATTTGCTATTTCGTAGAACAAGTACTACCAAAAATAGTTCTTGTTGTTGTGGTAACAAGTTTTTCATACATTTTTCAGGAATGTGACTAAAGTAACAAATTGGAATCGTTCCGGTAACTGGATTCCGACTGCTAACATCAACGGTTCCTGTTTCTCCTACTGGAGCATAGGGTCTCAGTAAAACACCTCCATCTGGTTCTGTTCTTGTGCAGGAAGCTTGATTTCGTTCCAAGTTTTTCCTGACGTTTCAACTTCCTTCCGGACCGTTCTCCTCCAAGATATTTTTGGACGGCCAACCTTGCGAGCACCTTATGTATTCCAATCCAGTGCTTGACGACAGATCTCATTTGCGTCCTTCCGAAGTGTATGTCCAATCTATTTCCACTTTCGCAGTTTCACCATGTTAGCTACCGGCTGGATTTTGCACCTCCCGTATAGATCGTCAGATCTTCAATATCCTGCGTAAACATCTGTTCACACAGCTTTGAATTTTGTTTTCAATCTACTTGTTCGGGAGCCACGTTTTCGATTCATACAAGAGTACTAATAGTACATTTGTCTTAAAGATCCGTAATTTTGTATGTACGTCTAGTTTCGCACTATCTTCAGCGACAATGGTACCACCCAAGTAGGTAAAGGTGTCAACGTTCTCAATTTGATCATCGTTTAAGAGGAACCGGCGGCTGCTAGTGGATCGAATTTTCATAGCTTTCATTTTCTGGTGATTTATTTTTAGCCTTGCATTCAATGAGGTTGAGGACAGATCATCAATTTTGTTCTGCATGTCGGTGTGATTGACGCAGAGAAGGCATATATCATCAGCGTAGGCAAGGTCTTCGAGATGTTCATAGAAGTTCCAATAAATACCAGTTCTTTTCGCCTCAATACAGCTTCTTAGTATATCATCAATAACAATTAAAAATAATTTAGGACAAATAACGCTGGACAGGATCTTAGACGCTACTGGCGACAGCATAATTCCTCTGTAGTTTTTGCAGAGCAATAGGTCTCCTTTCTTCGGAAGGCCGACTAATATACGGGGAGCTCTTCTTCGTCCCAGATTGCAGTGAAAATAGGCTGAGGAAGATTTGTAGTATCCTCTTGGCAAGCCTTAAAAATTGGCGGTCACAGCTAGCAGCTGAGGGCTTTTATTGCATTTGTGTTTATTGTTTGGATGGCGGCGAAGAAGATATTTTCACCGACGAGGAGAAATTATGGTTTAAAGATCCCAGCAGGAGGCCATTTGAGGCATTTTGTTGATTAAGTATTTCACCAAAGTTTTCTCCCCATCTTTACAATTGTTCATCTTCAGTTGATAATAGACTTCCATTTTTCGCGCTGATTGCGCGAGTTGCTTTTTGACGAGCTCCCGACACTTTTCTTGTTATTTCATATAGCATGCGAGTGTTCTGGGCTTGAGCTACTTGCTCGGTCTCGTGCTCGAGCCCATTTATCCAATTGCGTTTGTCTTGTCATTAGGCTTTCTGCACAGTTTTTATGAGCTGGATGTAATTTTTAGCAGCTTGCTGCTTGTCGTTATGGCTCTTTGCTGCTGTGGGATTGTTAAAAAATTTGATCTCATTGCTGTGGTATAGAGCCCGATACAGTACCATACCTTAATGAATTAGTCTTTCGCTTGCTCTGAACTGCTTCAATAGACTGTTGGGGTACTCATTCATGCATGCATGAATGTGTGTGACAGCTTGCATATGCAAGTATGTATACACACATCCCTAGCGCACTTGCTCGCCTCTACCATTGTCGGTCGACAAAGCAAACGACCCTATTTGTCACTTTGACAGAGTGATGACTGTCATTGCTGAGATGCTGTTGCTGCTGCTGCTGTTGCTGGATCGCTGCTACCAAGTCGCCGAGCTGTCACTGTTTGATGGCGACAATAACTGTGGTTATTGCGGTCGATTGGCAAGTGTCCAAACAACAACAACCACACGACCTGAAAAAAACGAGCAACCAAACAAAAAAGCAACAATGCTTACAGCTGTAGCAAAAACTATTTTGTTGACAACGGCAATGACAAAGGAGTGTTGCTGATTGGATTGAGGCAACTTTTGGCGCGGTTCCATTGTTACTGGCACCTACACATATAAGGCAATATTGTTGGCTTATCAATTTTGGTTGCGTTGGCACAAATTGATAAAAGACAGAGAATGGAAAGTAAATAGCACAAAAAAAAAGGAAAAAACACGTGGTTTTAGGCTATCACTCCAAATGTAAATAAACAGATGCATATGTGTATGTGTATTAGAGATGTAAACTTTTGGAATTTTGCAGCTCCCGGAATGTTCGGGATCGGTCCCGAAATTGAATGGTTTTAGTTTGTTCTTGTTTAATACATTCTGTCAAAAAATTACCGGGAATTCTTCAATAAAACGCTAAATAATTGTTTAATCATCAAAATTTATTTTTTCCCCTTCAAAATAGGCTCAATTCGAAGCAATAAACATATGCCAGCGATTAGTCCAGTCATCAAAGCACCTTTTAAACGCGCTTGAAGAGATCTTCTTCAGCTCATTCAGTGAATTCTCCTTCATGGCCTCTATCGACTCAAAGCGGCGTCCGCGGAGTGGCAATTTAAGTTTTGGGAAAAGGAAAAAGCCGCAGGGTGCTAAATCCGGTGAACACGGGGGGTTGTTCGATGATCTTTGTCGATGAATTGTTTTAAAGAAATTCGACTCTTTTGGAACGAGTCGAGCAGCCACGCGTCTCATGAAACATTCATTGTATTGAATTGAGTAACAACTGCTGCCGCCTTTGCTATTTCTAGAGCCGAACCTTTTATTGCTAGCTCATCCACTATCTCAGTACTCTATATTCCTGTGGCCGGGAACCCATATCAGAGTAATTTGAAGGCAATGAACAAGCAATTCTAGTTCTTCTCTACACTCTAAAACTACTTTGGATGAAATGGACTTGGAGTCTAAGGCCTTGATAGCTGCTTGACTGTCTGAAAGGATAGCTACTCTTGCACCAATTTCTTTGTAGTGTTTTAGTGATTTACATGCTTCAATGATTGCTAATAGCTCTGCCTAGAACACGCAGTGACTATGCCTGCGAATTCGAATTGACTTGGACAATTTGAGCAGCCCCGAATAGAGGCCAGCTCCCACACCATAGTTCATCGTAGCACCATCAGTGTAGATTTTAATGTCGAATCTTCAAATAACCTTCTTTTCCTTAATTCGACTCTCGGTGAAAAACGTGCTTTCTTTCTTGAAGTTAAAGTCGGGGAATGTGAAGTCTGATGTGCTTTTGAGCAGTCAGCGTCCTTGTAGGAGGATCTTGCTGTGACTGTTCGATTTTGTTGTCCAACTTCCTATGTCTCCGAGTCTCACCGTGCTACATGTGGCGAGTATTTTTAATGTATTAGTCCAATGTTGCTAATAAAGCTTTACTTTTTTCCAAAACGGCGCATTTTTGTGATGGAACTTTTTTCTAATTGCAACTGCTGCAAAAAAATTATACTCAGCTATCAACAATTCCAGATTATAGTCGACTATTACCGGTATTGCCATCCCTAACACTCTTATATATATACCCACACACACACACAATAAAATAAACAAAAGGACATGAGTAGCCTACGCAAGTCAAAGTTGCAAAAAAAGTAAAAGTAAACTTTCATACGCATGCATGTACATATGTATGTAGTTGTGTATGAATTTTAAAAGTATGTCTGCTAGTGACAAACAAAGGAGAAGCGCCACAAAAAACCGCATAAAAAATGGCAATTTATTTAGGCGTCTAGCACGCTCGTCATCAACATCAGTAGCCATGTGCAGTCCCATACATACATATGTACATTTACATACATACATACATGTATGCACCTACACTTCTATGGCCTTTTCACTTTTTGCTGCCACTGCTGTTACTGCCACCGCCGCCAGACAGAGACAATCATTTTTTAGCGCTTTGTGCATTAGACGCCCTGAAATTATCAAGTCTTACTCACGCGCCGCTGTGTGGCAATTAGATTTAAGTTTTATTTTATTTTCGTATATAAAATACTGATTTACATATTTCTGAAACATATCAACGTAGTTAGAGAAATTGTTGCGTGACCGCAAGTAAATAAAAAAGGCAATAACAACAAGGCAAATCAATGTTGTAACAGCAATTCAAGTAGAGCGTCGAATGGCAATTCTATTTTTATAATTAGTCATTTGTTTATTGTTGTTGTTTATTTACAGTTGCTTTTCGTATTTTACGGCGCGTATTTCAGTAAATATTTTGGATGCTGGAAATACATACACACATTTTACTTTGTATGTATTAGTGCGTTTGTCCTAGAATGAAATCAGACACGTGGGTGTTGAACTTTTCGCAAGTAATTTTCGTGCTTCTGCCGCATTTTTGTTTAGATTTCTTTATTCGTTTTCTTTACTTCTTGCGACGCCAGTTTTATGTAGATGGACAATGGCAAATATATTTCTTATTTATTATTCATTATTTATATATTCGAAATGAAAAAAAAATCCAATTTAGAAAAATTCTAAATAACTTGCGGCTGTGAAGTAATAAAATTCTATACTTTGGAAAAAAAAGTTTAACAATTATTTTCGTGGAAATAAAGTTAAATAGAATTTTTCAGAATGTTTCAGGAAAATTGTGCTTTATTCTGCCAAGGGCCTTAGGCTTGCCAGGTTGAAATGTTTTCTTCCCTTTAGCAAAGCATTTGGCTGCAGTGAATTGAAAATGTGGTGGCATGGCACAAAGGAACTGTTGCCCCATGTAAGCTTAACAACTTCTTTGTATTGCCGGAAAATCTTGCGTTACATATTTTCGCAGATTGTTTGAAATAAAGGGTGTTTTTTCAGAGATGGCAGCCGCCGTAGTCGAATCAGTTGGTGCGAGACTACAATCAAAAAGTGCCTGCTCCAGTTCCATATCCCCTAGGCAGTAATGACAAGCCTCCGAGTGTATTTCTGTCATGAAAAAGCCGAGTGTATTTCTGTCATCCGAAAAGGCGAGGAGTGTGGCCAAATACTTAATAAAGGATATATTGTTATTTATGTTAAGTTAGAATAAATTAATGAGATGATACTGAAAATTCTTAGGCAAATCAAACGCAGAAAGTGGCGGTGGATTGGTCACACACTGAGAAAACCATCAGATAGCATCACGAGGATGGCAGTGTACTGGAACCCGCAAGGGTGCAGAGGTCGCGGTCGACCAAAAAACACTTGGAGAAGGTCGATGCTGCGCGAACTAGCAGATGCCGACATCTCATGGGACGGTGAAAAAACAACAGCACTGAACCGTGTACGATGGAAGAGGCTTGTCGAGGCCCTATGCTCTCGAGAGGAGTGAAAAAGGAAAAAAAAAAACTGAAGGTTCACTTTATTAGAAAGATAACTTTGCGCAATTAACGCTTTAATATAATTTCCGGCATCTGGCTGGTGTGACTGGCGCATAAATGGAGAGATCTGGAGCTCACATTTTATTTATTTATTTGTTTCTACATATTAAATCTAGCACTATATGTTTTCTTTTAGACTACCACAAAGCTACTTAATGATTCTTATCTACAAGGTCACTCTAACAGACAATTTCAAATTTTTGAAAATGGCGACGTACGTCAATCACACTTGACCCTTCTGCACCAGACAGCTCAGCAGACTAGCAATGGAGCGCGTAAAGGTCAGAGCAAAGATTTTCAGTATTCATGAGTTATTCAAAAAATTTGATACAAATTTGATTAAAAAAGTAGCAAAAAAAAGTTATTGAAGAACAAAATTGGATGATTAATTTTGCGCCACCTTGTAAATAATTCGTTCAGTGACATATTTAAAGTTTGCTTAGGAGATGAGAAACTGAAAGCGAAAGAATTTTGAGTTTTATTATTCTGTTTTCGAACACTTTTTCAAGCTATAAAAGCCGTAACTCGTCAATAGTTCGCTCAAAAATATCTTCCGAGGCGTCTAAAGTTTCAGGATGAATCGCATAAATCAATGATTGTACGTAAATCCAGAACAAATAATTTGTAGGTACCAGTCGGTGGTCAGTCGACTAGTCCATTTCAAGAAATAATGTGTTCATCCAATGTTTCCTTCAATAAGTCGATTGTTTGACGGGCTGTAGGCATGTGGCGCTGTATTGTTGAAAAAATATGCATGCCCTTCGTTAACATTCCATTCTATTGGAGCACGAAATGTGACGCCATCAAGGCCCTGTAGCACTCGCCACTGACAGAGCCATCCTCGTCGTTCTAATTTTTAGACGACCAACTGGCTTAGAAAAAATATATATATACAGGGTTGGCCATATTAAACTGACCCATTGAGTAACCCTATAACTTTTTACTATAGTTTGAAATCTAAGGTTTACGTTAACAAGCCAAAGACACTAGGCGCACTTAAGGCCAAAATCCGACGGGAAATAGCCGCCATATCGGCCGAGACGCTGGCCAAAACTATGGAAAACGCCGAAAAACGGGCACATTACGCTATACCAGCTAAGGGCGACCACTTGCGCGATATCATATTCAAAAAGTGATGTAAACGAATCTCCTTGAACTAAATTAAATGTTTTTCACAATGAAACACAAAAAAATGTTTCTTTTTCCATATTTTTTTAATAATCACATGGGTCAGTTTAAGATGGCCAACCCTGTACATATCCAAATACGTGCTAAGGGCGACCACTTGCGCGATATCATATTCAAAAAGTGATGTAAACGAATCTCCTTGAACTAAATTAAATGTTTTTCACAATGAAACACAAAAAAATGTTTCTTTTTCCATATTTTTTTAATAATCACATGGGTCAGTTTAAGATGGCCAACCCTGTACATATCCAAATACGTGCTAAGGGCGACCACTTGCGCGATATCATATTCAAAAAGTGATGTAAACGAATCTCCTTGAACTAAATTAAATGTTTTTCACAATGAAACACAAAAAAATGTTTCTTTTTCCATATTTTTTTAATAATCACATGGGTCAGTTTAAGATGGCCAACCCTGTACATATCCAAATACGTGCTAAGGGCGACCACTTGCGCGATATCATATTCAAAAAGTGATGTAAACGAATCTCCTTGAACTAAATTAAATGTTTTTCACAATGAAACACAAAAAAATGTTTCTTTTTCCATATTTTTTTAATAATCACATGGGTCAGTTTAATATGGCCAACCCTGTACATATATAATTGGCGCGTACACCCTTTTTGGGTGTTTGGCCGAGCTCCTCCTCCTATTTGTGGTATACGTCTTGATGTTGTTCCACAAATGGAGGGACCTACAGTTTCAAGCCGACTCCGAACGGCAGATATTTTTTTATGAGGAGCTTTTTCCTGGCAGAAATACACTCGGAGGTTTGCCATTGCCTGCCGAGTGGCGACCGCTATTAGAAAAATCTTTTTCTTAATTTAGGTGTTTCACCGAGATTCGAACCAACGTTTTCACTGTGAATTCCGAATGGTAATCACGCACCAACCCATTCGGTTACGGCGGCCGCCGCTGGCTTAGAAAAGCACAACAAAAATGTGCCTCGTAAATCTCTGGTGGATTTTGCTGCAAGAGTGTCATTACCCAAAAAACCCATAATTTCGAGAAAACCGGTTTCAAAGTTTTGCTAATAAAATAATATGTGAATAAGCCTCCAGAGTTTTGGGAACAAGTCACTTTTCAGAGGGAAGTAAATTTTGTAGTTTTGGGATGAGGGTGGTCAAATTTTTTGCTACAAATCAAGAATTGCTCTTGAGAAATAAATTATTGTTGGTACTGTCAAACACTGCGTTGGTGGAGTTATGTGTGGGACAGCATAGTGGCAAGTGGTGTGGGTAAGTTAGAATTTCTTGAATCGTCAATGGATATTTGAGCACTTTTGTTTTCATTATTTCCATTTTTAAATTACAATCAGTTAAAGCTAAACAATAAGTAATTATTTTGAAAGTATTATTGGAATCCATCGTTCTCTAACCAATATTAGATAAACATTCAAGTTTGCTTCAGATTATGCTACATTATAAGTATTATAATTATTATTATGATTTTTTTGTTATATTCTGAGTTCTGTTAGAGCTAGTCGTTTTAATCTTCGTTTTTCCCAATTTCTTTCTTTGAGGTAGTTTGCGCATTTGTTCATTTTGATGATATGTTAGTCGTTGTACATGCTTCATGGTGTATTTTCTAATTGTATCATCTATTGTGTAGATATTGAGGTCGCTGTGGATCACGTAGTTTATAGGTAGTTTATAGGTATATACCAGCCTGTTTTTGTTAATGTTCGAAGTATTTTAGATTAGGTCCTTTGAATTATTTTGATATTGGTTTTTTTTGCTGTGCCGCAGCGTTCTATGCCATATTCCCAAATAAGTGAGATTATAGATTTATATATCACTACTTTGTTGTTAAGGCTTAGTTTTGAATTTTTAGCCAACAGTCAGTATAGTTGTCTGAACTTGTTTTTGATTTTATTTAATTTATTTTCTATATGGCATTTCCAATTTAGTTTTTCACCTATAGTTGTACCAATCATCTATACTTATATCCAAATTTGTGGATACTCTGTACAATTTTATGCAGGGATATTTGAACGTAGTTGTTAGATGGGCAACGGATTGCGGCCTGTCGGTGAATTCTCTTAAAACGGCGCTTCTCTCATGCTTTCTGATAAACTTACATGGAAGCCCAATATTGAGGAAAGAGTGAGGAAGGCAACAATCGCCTTGTATGGATGCAAGGGCGCAATTGGTAAAAGATGGAGCCTCTCGCCTAGAGTTGTTTTCTGGCTATATAATACTATTGTAAAGCCTATCTTGTTATATGGAGTCATAGTCTGGTGGAACTCACTAGAGAAGACGACATTGGTGAAGAAGCTGGAGAGAGTTCAGAGGTCGGCACTCATTGGAATCAGTGGGGCGCTTCGAATGACTCCTACTCTGGCGCTCAACGCAATGTCGAATGTGGCACCCGTAGACATCGCAGGCAGAATTGCCGCTACACGTACCGCAATCAGACTGAGGGGCTCGGGCTATAAGCTCAACCTCACTTATGGGCACTCAAGCATCCTTGGAAACTTCGAGCTCATCCCCCTGTCAACGCATCAGAGTATACCCTCGCTTAGTCCAACCGGAACACTTGGGGACAGGGCCTGATAAACTTCTTCACGGATGGATCGAAGTTGGAAGGAAAGGTTGGCGGAGGAGTCTTTTGCGAGGAGCTCCCCATCAGACTCAAATTTAGGTTACCGGACCACTTCAGTGTGTTCCAGGCAGAGGTAGCTGCAATCAAGGAGGCAGTTGATTGGCTGTTCACATGCGTACTAACAGTCAAGAAAGTAAATATTTACTCCCAAAGCCAAGCGGCAATAAGGGCCCTCGGGTCAGTGACGGTGTATTCGAAACAGGTCAAGGAATGCTTGACCTCACTTTCGACTGCGTCCGAATTCTTTGACATAGCTTCTGAGGTTTACAAAATATCAGCTCTCGAATCTCGCAGGTTTTCTCACAGGCATGCTGTGAGACTTGGAATCACTTCGAGTCCTTTTTGCGCTGGATATATGGAGGATGAGATGGAACAATCTCAGCACCTTCTCCTTAGCTGTGCTGTTCCAGTCATCTTGGCTTTTACTTCTTTGCTACGCCTGCTGATATAGCTGGCGCTGACATTAAAAATCTGATGAATTTCAACGATGAAGCATAGTCATCGTTCGTAATCCGCACGCTCCTTACCATCCCAGCACCACCTCTCCCCGCCCTCTCCCTGTATCCCATCTGTTTTTCTAATATAACGCTTTGAAGCAGCTCAAAACACCACTACAGTCACCTGATGTTAATCCTATTGAACGTCTGTGGGATCTATTAGAAAAATGAGTTCGAAAGCTTTGATAACAAGTAAGGAGGCTTTGCGTGGTGTTATGCGGGCAGAATGGACGAAGATTATACATACTTATAACTGAAGAAGCAGAAAAACCAACTCCATACCAAATAAAGTGAAGTCCTAAAACAGCGGGGCTATTCCACAAAATACTAATTTTCGGTTTTGTATATTATTTATAAAGCTTTTTTCCTATGGCTTAAAAGTTAGCGCATACTTTTTGTTTACTATATTTACAAGTTGCTGCAATTAAATACTGTTACGTAAAAATGAAGTGAAGAATCTCACAATTCTTTTTTGTCTTTGTAACTTAAGAATGTAATTAAGAAATAAATAAATAAAAAATGTGTTTTTAATCAACTTAAAAATATTTGTAAGCTGATTAACTTGGACGGCCCATCCACCCAAGCCAGTGGCACACCTCCTGGAACTCCCCTGGGGGGTTCCCCATACATGAGAAAAGAAACTAAAAAGTTCGACCCAAATTGAGGGACATCAGAAGTCGTTTTAGAGGTATGGTTCCTTCGGCAAAGTTTCTTATTTTGATCCCTAGAATATAATTTTCACAGAGCAATGGGCGATTTTTTTGTATATATTTTTAATAACGAAGTGCCGTCTCTAACGCAAACGGCAACTTGCAACATAGAATGCGAACAACACTCACTAGTCGCTTTTCTCGACATACATAGAAGAGGGTTTTAACAATGTTAACATAATATCCATTATTGGGCTCTTAATATGTTAGGCACAGAAGGCTTCAACGAATGGATAGAGAACATGCTAAAAACTAGAATAATCATCGGTGATGTAGGCAGCAGTACGGTAAAATGCTCTGTTAACAGGGGAATCCCTCAGGCAAGGCTCATATCCCCTTTGCTGTGGTTATTAGTTGTCAACAAAATCCTTACCAAATTCAAACGAAAGCGAATTAAAGCAGTGACGTATGCGGATGACGTAGTGCTTATGGTTTCAGGGATGTTTCCAGACTTTATGTGCCATTGAGCTCTGGTATTACTCACCAATTGGGTCACAGACTGGGGTTTAAGTGTAAACCTGAGCAAAACCGAGCTGATGCTATTCACTAAAAGAACCAAGATACCAAACTTTAAAATCCCCAAAATAAACGGTGTTAGTCTTATGCTAACCCAACAGGCAAAATACCTGGGTGCTATCCTAGGGTAAAGAATACGAATATAGCACTTTACACGTTTAAGAGAATGTTGGGTGAAAAATGGGTCTCCAACCAAAACTATCCAATTGGTCCTACGTTGCCATTGTAAGGCCAATACATAACAAAAAACACATGGCCGTCGTACAAAATCCAAAGTACGAATGACCTATTAGGATGCTCTCGAACAAACATTTCACGCATCACTGCCACCCTTACAGGTCATTGTAAGGTAGGGGATCATGCAACCAGACCTTCAATCTTCCTTTCAATCCCATCTGTAGAAGCCGTCAAGCGGAAGAAGTGAAGACAAGTCTTTTCCACTACTTATGTGAATGTCCAGGATTAGCTAGGGCACGACTTCACTCTTTCGGTAAGCCTTTCTTACAGCAAATTAATGAGATCTCCGACGTCAAGATAAATAATTTGCTGCTATACTTGGATCTCACAAAATGGAACTGACAAAAAAAGAAAACAAAAAATACCAGTCTAACGGTTAGACGCGATAGAAGTGAAACCTTCCATAAAACAAACTGAGAGAGAATGAGACGAAAGCAGCATTAGGAGCGGGATAATTATAGGTTCATTATAATATTGCTATAAAGTTCATATTTTATTTTATTCATTTTATTATTATTCATTCTCAATGTTTTCAATTTCAACAAATGATACGAGTGGCTTATGATAGCTAAAATATGATACAAATGCTTTGGTTTCGATGTTGTCAACATATCTTTGAAATACCGCGTCAATTGTTGTTTTTGATCGTGTTGTCGATTCAGTGCGATTGTTACACATTTTTAAATTGAATGTTGTATTGAGAAAGTCAATTAAAAAAACCGCTGTGTCCAATGCAAAATTTACGTTAAAATCGCTACTTAAAATCATTGGAACTTTATCGTAATCTTTTCTAAGTATCCGCGATACTTCTGGTGTATACTTTATTAAATTTTCGTGAATGAATTCCGTGATGCTATTTATTGATTTTTTTTCTGTCGATATTCACGACACTTTTCTGCATTATTTTTCGGCATAATTGCGGTAAATATTTAAAAATGATACGTGTTTATCTCAAAACTCCATTTTTTAAGTCGGTGGACACGATTTCTCGAAAAGTTATGAAGCGATTTTGTTCAAATTTTGCACACATCTTTGGAATAACATTATCAAGTTATTAAACGAAGGATTTTTTTTTTTTATTACAACCAATTTTTTCGAGCCAACACATGACGAAAATTTGACCAAAAAATGTGTTTTTTTGTTCAAGTCTGTCAAAAATTCAAATTATATTTTTTTTTTCCTTCGTCCAGTAACGAGATTTATCCATGTACTAACGAAATATTTTTGGTTTTTTGATTTTAAGTTATGTTGTCCACGGCAAGAGCATTTTTTTGTGAGACGTTAAGGGAGATGATTTACCAACGGCTGAGTATTCGGAATTTTTAAATAAAGATTTCACAAAATACTGTTTAAATAATGGACTATGAATAAGTTCGTGCGGTTTTACAACAGATGGCGTAACTTGATTATTATTCCATCGATCCACATTTCCAAACATTCATTGGAGAGCTACTGTCGTAAGGCACAAACGTCAGTATAAGTTTTTTATTTGAAGCGTAAACAACAATATTTTTACCACACTTGAAAATGTCGAATTTCGTGCCAAATAATGTGTTTTTGCGGGGAATTCTTCTTCATTATTTTAATATGAAGAAAAAAGCAGCCGAAAGTCACCGTATCTTGGTGGAAGTTTATGGTGAGCATGCTCTAGCTGAGCGAACGTGCCAGAAGTGGTTTGCACGCTTTAAAAGTGGTGATTTTGGCTTGGAAGACGAAGAACGCGAGGGTGCGCCGCCAAAGTTCATGGATACCGAATTGGAGGAATTGCTCGATCAAGATCCGGCTCAAACGCAAGAAGAGGTTGCAAAAACTTTGGGAGTTGATCAATCAACCATTTCCAAACGTTTAAAAGCCATGGGAATGATCCGAAAGGTAGGCCATTGGGTGCCGTATGAATTGAAGCCAAGAGACGTTGAACGCCGTTTTATGGCATGCGAACAACTGCTTCAACGGCACAAAAGAAAGGGTTTTTTGCATCGAATTGTGACTGGCGATGAAAAGTGGGTCCATTACGACAATCCAAAACGTCGGGCAACGTATGGATACCCTGGCCATGCTTCAACATCGACGTCGGCGCAGAATATTCATGGCCTGAAGGTTATGCTGTGTATCTGGTGGGACCAGCTGGGTGTTGTGTATTATGAGCTACTGAAACCGAATGAAACGATTACGGGGGATGTCTACCGACGACAATTGATGCGTTTGAGCCGAGCACTGCGAGAAAAACGGCCGCAATACGCCGATAGACACGACAAAGTTATTTTGCAACATGACAATGCTCGGCCACATGTTGCACAAGTGGTCAAAACATACTTAGAAACGCTCAAATGGGATGTCCTACCCCACCCGCCGTATAGTCCAGACCTTGCGCCATCCGATTACTATCTCTTCCGATCGATGCAACATGGCCTGGCTGACCAGCACTTCCGTAATTACGATGAAGTCAAAAAATGGATCGATTCGTGGATTGCGGCAAAACCGACCGAATTTTTCACAAAGGGAATCCGTGAATTGCCAGAAAGATGGGAAAAAGTAGTAGTAAGCGATGGACAATACTTTGAATATTAAATTTGTAACCATTTTACGTCAATAAAGTTTCAAATTTCGAAAAAAAACCGCACGAACTTATTCATACATTTTTGATATGCTGAATTGTTTAAATAAAATATATGATTGTATATATTAAAAAAAAAATAGTAAAAATACCCTTTTTTTGAACCTCTGTAACCCACCTAACCCCATAATGCCATCTCGCTCACCGTGGCTAAGTAATGCAGGCGCGCACACATACGTACTAGCATACATACAAACATACATACGTATGACGCTTGAACTAAACACCAAAACAAGTAATAGGCAGTGTAGTATACCTACATACTACAATACTCACTATACTAGCGTGGCTCAGCAGTACGCAGCCACACACATATACGTATATCAACATATAACGCTTCGTAGTGTCGCTTTTTCGTTTCATCGAGTCTCAAATCACTCCCAACGATTCTAAAAAAGTTTTCACTTAAAAAAAACAGACATCATCACACGAGATGAGTGGTAATAATACAATGCTGGTCGCTAATTAGGATCAAATCATTAGAAATACTCAACCACTTCAACAACAACAACAACAGCTCCGTCTACAGTTGCATAGGGGCTGAGGGCTCGAGTGGTTATCATAACTTCTGCTTCTTCTTAATTGGCGCGCTAACTGCTTACGTGATTTTGGCCGAGTTTAACAAAGCGCGTCAGGTGGACACACCAAAGTTATCATAACTACATACATATGAAGATAAATTTGCTAATACCGAGGATCGTTTTCCGTTACTCGTAACCAAAATCTTCTTATATACGTATCAATCAACCTAATCTTGCTCTACAGTTCTTCACGTTTCCCAAAATTGTAATATTGCATTTTTTTATTATTCCGATGTATTTTTAATTGAGGAAGAAATAATTCGCACTACTTTTGTGTTTTTCATACTATTCGCTTTTGTTACATTCGTATTGTACGCTTAATGCCTTATGCCAACTTTTGAATGGCATAAATTTTCAGTTTACAATTTTGCAACAACCAGTATTGAGTATACGTCCAAGGGCTTACGTAATTGATAAATGCAGTAAATATTTGAAATCGATTGGATCGATATACTCGTACGTATGTTATCGGCACTAAGCAGATTCCACTTGAAATGCCAGCAGTGAATGTAGTCCTTCATGAGTGTGAATTCGAGCATCTCCACCACAGACGTATTTACTATATTGCATATGTATGTGCGTGTGTATCGTTTCGCAAAGCCTCAAGTATTTACAGACTGCTGTAATGCCACATGAGCAAAATGCCTGCATGTAAAAGTGTGCATATGTGTATGTATGTTTGTGCGTGGGTATGGATGAATGCGCATTAAGTGTGGTAGGAAAAAAGGTTTGTTATGATTCTACCTAGTTGGAAAGTTTATTTCGAGAAGATTTTAAGGTCAAACAAATTTTTCCCTTAGTCATTTTTATATATTTTTTTCTAAGACTCGATTTCAAAGTGTTAAGGCCTTTTTGAATAATTTAAAATATGTATTTCTAGAGCGAAAATGTTTACCTTTATTCCAACTCAAATTGAATCTAATCTACTAAAGAAATAATTGAGCTTACTAGCCATAGAAGGTAAGGAGATCTTAAAGAGCAATATATAAGTGTATATATGTAGTACTCAAAAATCGTTTTTCATCTAATAAAAAAAAAGAATGAAGGCCATTTCCATTCCATTTTTAATAGTTTTAGGTCGTGGCTAAGGCGGAATTATTCATGACAATAACTCCTTATTTACCACACCAAATTGGTTTTCCATCCAATAATATTTTTTAGTTAAATTTTTTGTATAAGTATACTCACCATCATCATCGGCTGTTTCTTCCACTGGAGCATAGATCTTCAGTAAAACACTTCCATCGGATTCTATTTTTCGCAAGGAGCTTGATTTCGTTCTAAGTTTTTCCTTATGTTTCAACTTCCTTCTGGACCGTTCTCCTCCAAGATATTTTTGGACGGCCAACCTTGCAGGTACCTTGTCGATTCCAATCCAGTGCTTGACGACAGATCTCATTTGCGTCCTTGCGAAGCGTATGCCCCATCTACCTCCACTTTCGCAGTTTCACGATGTTAGCTACCTGCTGGATTTTGCACCTCTCGTATAAATCGTCGTATATTCTGTGTCAACATCTGTTCACACAGCTTTGAATTCTGTTTTCAATCCACTTGTTTGTGAGCCAGTTTTCCGATCCATTAATTTTAGCTCGGAGTTGCCACCAGTTAGTAGTTAAAAGTAATTTATTAACAGAACAGACGTGAATATTACAGCATTGGTCTGGGCAGAAATATTTTCAAGAAAAATGTATTCCGAAAACAAGTTTTTCGATAGCGTTGCCACCTATTTTTTATTAGAAAAATGGCAATTTATCAACCATTTCGGTTGAATATTTAATTATCAAACGGAAGGTGTTTCACAAAACTTGAATAAAACAATATTTTTAACTGATGTTGCCACCTATTTTATCGGAAATTAAAATAAAATTATTACATAAAGAAATTAATTGTAAAAAATATATTGTGCCCTATACATACATGAATCAGGGTGAAGATAAAAATGAGTTTAATCCAATAATATTTTTAACAGGCGTTGCCATCTAACTTTAAAGAAGTTAATGTTTAAAAAAGTTTAATTAGAGGTTAAAGTATGAATTTCGAATAAGGAACAAAGCCTTCAATAATATTATTTGGGTTTGGTGTTGCCACCTAATTCTTAAATTGAGAATGGTACATAATAGTATAATTGAACTCAGTATGAAGATGTGAATATCATCGAAATTGTGACTGAAAATATTGAAATAAAAATAATTTTTTAACGGCGTCGCCACTTATTTTTTAATTAAAAAGTTATAAAATTGATTTATAAAAAAAAGTTAACAAATAAATTGAAGTAAGACGGAGGATATGATTCAGAAGAATGCATAAAGTTGTAATTATAATAAAATTATTTGTATATGGCGTTGCCACCGAACTCTTAAAATGAACAAACTTTTAGGATATGAGTATCATAAAAATTATGATAGGAAATATTTAAATCGAAAAGTATTTTTTATTAGGGTTGCCACTTATTTATTAATTAAAAAAGTATTGAAATGTCTACTATTAAATATAAAATCTTGTACATTAAAATAAAAAATACTAACTCGAAAAATTTTGTATATTTCTATTAAACAATGTATTTTTATTACAAAATGATTGTTAGACAAGGGGAAAGGTATAGCCAACGTATTTGCAAGAGCCAATTTACACGATGGCTTTTCACTCTGCGCTTTTTCCCCATTCTCTTTTAAAAAAGTCTCTGAAAATCGTCGTGCTTTTTGTTTGCGGCTTTCCTTGCATGTTTCTGACGTCTCAGTGGATAATTTGCTTTGGTCTTTCATGCCCAAAGTACATTTGAGTATAACTACGAAATTTGAAAAGCAAAATGTCAAAAAACCCCCCGATTTTGCTGACCGTGTGTGCATGCCTACCCAGTTGACTTCTCTACACTTTTTACGACCAAGTTCGACACGCATGAATTTCTACCCACATTTAAATGTCAACGTGTAAATCGACTCTTACTCGAAAAATGGTTCAGATTCCAAAATAACTTTTTTTAATTCCCGTTACATGTGGGTGGTTCTGGAAATTGAAGAATTAAAATCTTCCTGAATTAAGCTTTCGAAGTAGCGAGGGCACGGGTTTTAATATATTTTCATTTTTTTTTATACTGACCTTCCCGGCCTAATATAAAAGTACATACATGCTTCAGGTATGTAAAGGGTGGTATAAACAGCTGATACTGTTAAACTCGCTGAGAGATACAGGGTGGCTGATGAAAGCCGCTACCAAAAAAAAATTGAATAACTTTTTTTCTTTTTAAGTTATCTGTTCCATTTTTGTTTTAATTTGCAGATTGATCTTTAAAATTTATTAAAATGGATAACTGGGACACGCAAGCAAGAATTTGGATAGTCCGCCGCTATCACGCACTGGAGTCCGTAGTTTTGGTACAGAGAGAGTACAGGCGGATGTTTGGCGGCGATCCCCCGAGCAGATGGACCATAATAAGACTGGTGAATAATTTTGCTGAGCAAGGAACAGTCGCAAGAAGGCCTTATCATCGAAACCCACCAGTTCGGATGCAGGAAACGATCGCTGCTGTAGCTGCAGCTATACAAAGCAATCCAAGAGTTTCAACAAGAAGCTTACCTGCTCAACTTGGTGTCAGCCGACAGTCTTTGCAAACAATAATGCACAAAGATTTAGACTTATTTCCCTACAAAATTCAAAAGGTTAACAAACTGAATGCAGAAGACTTGCCGATTCGCTTGGAATTTTGCCAGAAGATCCTGCAAATGGTGGAAGAAGACCAAAACATGTTAAAGTGCCTTTTCATGTCTGATGAGGCCCATTTCGATTTAAACGGCAATGTGAACAAACAAAATTGTCGAATATGGAGTACTTCTAACCCACAGATACTTCACGAGACGGAATTGCATCCTCTGCGCGTGACAGTGTGGTGTGCGGTTTCTTCACGCTGTATTGTCGGGCCTTATTTTTTTGAAGAAAATGGTCACACCGTTACGGTTCCTGGAGACCGTTATTTGAAAATGCTGAAAGAATTTTTCTATCCAGAACTACGCCGAAAGAGAATTCCTTTCAACTCTGTGTGGTTTCAACAAGATGGGGCAACGTCTCACATAGCCCAGACTATTATGACAGAGTTGCGACGAAAATTTCCCAATAAACTGATTTCAAGAAACTCCGAATTTCGTTGGCCCCCCAGGTCGCCTGACCTTACTGCACCTAAAAAAAAGTTATTTGAGTTTCTTAATGTAGCAAAATTCATCAGCCACCCTGTAGAAAACTATTGAAAAGGTGTTGGAAATTTATAAAATTCTTTTAAATTTGATCGACAACAGGTAAGTAATATGGCAGCCAAGTCGAGTTTGTCAACTTGAATAAAACTGTTTTCCGTAGTACACATAACTGAAGTGAAACTTTCAAGGCAGACAAAGAAAGAGGAAGAGATCCGAGAGAGAATGGGGGGGAGAGAGAGAGAGAGAAAGAATATATATCTTAATATATTCACAATTTTTGCAGAGAATACAAATAGACAAAATTTACAAAAACGGAGAAGGGTCGACCGGTGTAGGCAAGCGTGGCAACAACGCGCACTACTTCGAGCGTTTATCACCCGCACAAATTACCGCAAGACAATACCAACAAGTCCGAGGCCGGAATGGATAGCACTTTATAGTATCCAAAATGGCCTTGAAATTTTACTCTCCGTTCTCGCTCGTCCATCGACGCCTAAGAAGTTTCACTTCATTTCTACTTAAGTCGTAGGCTACTAACATAAATGAAGTCTTGTTAATTTCTATTTGTATTTCGAATATTTATTTGTTTTATAATGATAATGATTTATTTTTATATAATGTGTCACCCTTTTAATGGTCGTGAGCTTTTACTTTCACAACATAAAAACACATGCAAAAATATGACCAAAAACTGGAAAGCATTTTGTATAGGTAGTTTTAAAAGGGATTTTCATGTAGCATTCGAGACTCGAACTACACTGGGCATGAGTCTTAAACTAATACTCTCACACATACATCCAAGCTTTCAAATGTATTTATAGGTATGCAATGGCAAAAATGTACATTCAAGGTAAATGTAAACAGAATTGAGAACAGTAAAAGCGAATGCAACAACTATAAATCGACAAAGTGCTGGCGAATCAGTGAAAATGTAAGGAAATTAGTAAAGGGGAAAAGGACATTTTATTTTTGGTTAGCCGGTTGGCACTGAATGCCTTATCACAGACATACACACATACATACAAATATGCATTGTATACATATATGCGCAAATGTTTGCAAGCATGTGTGTGAACTCTCAATTGAAAGTAGTTTGTGTTTGCAAGTACATCGAGGTATGTGTGTGTGCGTGTCTTTGTGTACGTGCAGATGCCACCCGATGTTTCGGTATTTTTATGGTTACTTAAGTGTTCACAATATTTTCGTGGCGAATTAGGACATTTTTCCTACCCAAAACAGACACAGCAAAGCAACTGCAGCATAATACACTCAACAACAAAAGCATCGCTGTCACTACAGGTAGCGCCATTACCTTGCCACTACCACTGACCAAAGCGCTTACTTGCTTGGATTTTTCAGTTTAAATAGAGTGCAGCGATAACAAACATTTGTGCTTGCTTGTTTGTATGGCTGTGTAAGTGAGTGTTGGTGTGTGTGCTTTTACCAACCGGATAATACAATATTTACACAAGAACTTAACACACGAATGGGCAAAGAAATAAAGGTGCTTTCGCCACAAATTGAACTCAAAATGGTTGTTTGAAGAAAATAAGAAAGCAGTAAATAAAAATGTGTGGTTTCTGGCTTTTCTAGCCACCGCCACTCATCTTATTGCGATTGTGTTGCTGGATGCGTGTGGCATGGAGATTGAATTTTTCAAATTACTTTAACAGCAAGTGAAAATGTATACCTATATATGTACCTATACCTAAAATATAGTGCTCAAAAACAAAAAAAAAAGGACGTAAAAAGCGATATAATAAAAAAATACTTACAAATTTGTAAGCAATGCAGAAGTTTAAGTAAATCCCTTCTATAATAAGTTCATTTCTTGCCTTTCATTTCTGTTTTAAGGTCAACAAGGATGAAAGAGTTAAGCTTCTAGCAAAGATAATGAAATTTGTGACCGCGTAGTGAATCGTCAATGTGTATTCATATAGGAAATAAAAACTGTTTTTGAATATTTTTTTTAATAACTTTTTTACTAAATCGAGAAAAATTATTTTGGGTGATGGAAATATTTATTTTGACATACACTCGCTCCATTGCTTGTCTGCTTGTTTACTGAATCTGCTTAGTTCACAAGTGTCAAAAATGATTGGCGTACATCGTCATTTGCAAAAATTATAAATCTTCCGATAGGATGATTAATTTTCCACCACCAGGTATTATCAAACAAAGTATAATCATTCTTATAGTGAGTATGACAGAATGTCTGAAATAAGACAATTTTCATATATTTGGTGTATCTGCCAGAACCCACATATATCCGGAATTGGTTAAGCCGAATACGGCGACGCTTTCCCATGACAGCCGATTGTACGCTACCGGAATGGCTCGGGTTTATCCCCGACCAGGTTCTACCGCCCCAGTAAACGAGCCCTGTCTAGTACACCGTATCTCAGGCCTTTCATTAATTGGTCAAATTATTTCCTAAGCAGGGTATGAGCTAATATTTATACTGAAAATATTACTTGAGAGGTGGAGCCAGCGAAATATTATATATAAAACACTGCATTGCATGGGCAAAACGAAATAATTTTTGAAAATTATTTTGAAACAAAAATAAAAAAACCAAAAAAAATAAAACAAAAAAAAGAACAAAAAATATACGTGAACTCGCATCGTACTTTTGATCTGAATTAGTCGAAATTAGGAATACAGCGCATACTTGATAACGCGAATACCACAAAAAAAGCGAGAAAGTTCTACAAAGTGGTACAAAATCAATCATCTGGTTTTGTGCCTATTGTATCGGACGGTAATAACTGTGCGCATTCGTGTTGAATATTCTGTTTTTGTTGCTGTATCAGCATAAACATT
Source organism: Anastrepha obliqua (assembly GCF_027943255.1). Taxonomy (NCBI): domain Eukaryota; kingdom Metazoa; phylum Arthropoda; class Insecta; order Diptera; family Tephritidae; genus Anastrepha; species Anastrepha obliqua. The sequence goes on along the minus strand of NC_072896.1, from coordinate 98,642,081 downwards.
CTTCATACATGAAGAAACATTCTGGTCGTTCCGGTAACATAAAACCGACAGTCGTGGAAACGCGCCGAATATTCCCTTTAAGTACCGTTTGTCTGAGGCTTGTCGGCATAATCTAACCACTTCAAGTAGCCACAAAGAAAGAAGTCTGGGATTATTGAATCGGACAATATCTTGGCCATGCACAATCGTCAAAACGGGAGATTGCGTGACCTTTGAGACCGAGAACGCTTCTTTCACTATATCCATCGTGCCTCAAGTTGTGTGTGCAGTTACACCGTCTTGTTGAAACCACCAAGATCTGCTCATCCAATTCTGGCAGTAAGAAGTTGCTTATCATTGCCCTGTATCGGTCGTCAGTAATTGTATTGCCGATGACGTCTTCCAAAAAAAAAAACAAAAAAAAAATTGTCCAGTCACTCCTCCTGCATGAACGCCGCATTATACAGTGGCTTTAATTGGATGTCATAGCTCTTCGTGCATCACACTTGTATTTCCAGTGTCCGGTATATGTTCGCCGCGGCTTCGAGTTACAATAAATCTCGCCGTAGGATGGTGGCTTGTGAAGCAGACTGTATGGCAAGTTGCGCCAACTTTAATGGATGTAACGGAGACTCAAAGATAGTCCTCGCTTCATATGCGCAATTTTTCTTATTGACGTAGTCATTTAACTTCACCACTAAGCACTAAGCAACAGTTTCAAGTGACCCCAATGAGGAAATATACGACGAAAATGATGGTCATTTGGCTTAAATTCTTGCATGAGATATATTTTATACACAAATTTCTTTAAATTTTCCACGTAGTCGAAGAACAAAGGCCAACACGCGCTCCTGAATCGATAGCAAAACTTTAAATGCGTTTTTCTCAAAACTACAATATGTTTTTTGAACTGCTGATCACTGTAACTTAAAAACCGCTTGGTAGATTTCAGTGAAATTTATACTGCTTTTGAAAAACATAAAAAATTCGTGTCTGATCGAAGGATTTTTCAAAAATTTCGATTTTGTTTAAACAATTAATTGTCGGGTTTTTCCGCGAAAATCTGAAAAATATTTCCTGAAGCCGCCATATTGTTAATTTTGAAAAAGAGCTTCGCTCAGGTAGAAGATTATCTATTAATAAAACTAATTTCTCTTGTCCGATTGATTTTAGATGAATCTCCAAGGACTTGTGATGATCACCGCAAGGGATTTTTAGAGAAACGGGCTCCACACAAACAGCGATAACTTTTAAAACTATTAATTTTTTTGTGTGAAATTTGGCTAAAGTCCAGTCGAAACATGACGTATTAGTGCTTTATTTTTATATTTGTAAAGTAAAGCAATTGACTAGCAAAAAAAAAAATTATTGGAAATCATCATTTTTTTGGGCCTCTGACTATTCCTAACCCCTTAACACAGTTTGTCACGGTTGTCCATATCGATAGTTCTCATGCAGCTGAAAGAAAGCACCTAATCTATTATTGTAAAATTTATTTTTAAATTGGTCTTTATCGCAATTTTTCGGGAATAATAAAAAATAATAAAATGAAAACTTTCAAGCATATTGAAGAACGAAAATTTTTAAACACATTTTCACTTTCTTTGGCAAGAATTATTAGGAAAAAATATATAATATTTCTGAGGTATCTTGTTATTTTCTAAATTCTAATTGAGACTTGGAGATCCGTTAATAAAATACTTAAGGAAAAGTTAAAAATAGAACTATATTAGTATTAAATATGTCTAATAAAAGAAAAAGAAAACCAGAACATGTAGTAGCGGACGAAAGATCTTTTTGGTAAAAGTTAGAAAATGTTTATTTAAAAAATTAAGAAATTATTATTTAATTAAAAATGCAAATTAACAACCATTGAGTAATTTTTTTTCCTTGTTCACTCCTCTTGGAGGCATAGGGCGTCGACAAGACTCAGTCTTGCGTTGGTTACGTTAATCTGTTTTTGATTTCTGACGGTGTAGGTGATTAGCCTGCCGCTACCAGTCCTAAGTAGTGGGAATGCCCACCTGTCGTTGTTTAGGAATAACGCCTTCTTACTGCTTGGAGCGCCATCTGTGTCTCACATTTGTCTGGCAGAAGGATCGCACAGATGGTTGAAGACTTCGCTAAATTTCGTGTGTCTGACCTATTACCGCGGTCGCTCGCTTCCTCTTGCTGTCGCCACTGTTGTGTTACACATTGAGTAATACTCTCACGCAAATATGGATTTTCTTATGCCTGACAAGTACCGTTGCATCATTTGTTAAAGAAAACTTTCCCGATTTCTACATTTGTTTTCTTACTCTCCAAACAAAGTCTGTTAAAATTATACGCACGCATACGAGTATTTCAACTCTAATTTTATCTTCATAATGACAACATTTACCCTAAATAAAAAAGCATTTATGCATAATTATAAGCGAATGTTTTTGACAAAGTTTTCTGGTGAAACTTCTTCGACTTCGACTTTGTGCACATTAACTTCACAAATACCAGCATATGAGACATGGATTTTATTACGGTAATTTCTTGTTGATCTTTTCGCCAGTTCTTGCCGTATAAATGGCTCCAGCGAAATCTGTATCCCCCTCCACAGTGGCTGTTGTTCATTTCGTTGCTCTTTTTTTGGCGTTTTTGTTGACACTCCCGCCCTTTCCATTCCTGCTTTAACCCAGCGACACTCCCATTTTACTCTCGCATTACTAATTCGACATTTCACTCTTTTCCCTTTTATTTGCCTTACAAATAAATGCCTTCCTGCTTGACAATTTGTTTAATGTTCATAATTAATATGCAGTATAATGTCATAGGAGAACGACAGTCACAACAACAACAACCAAACAAACAAAGCAAATTATACTAATAAATAAGACGTTCTAGGAATACATAAATTTGTGAAATATGAGTGGGTCGTTACAAAAGTGTGCATAGGTACATATGTATGTGTTCGGCAACGTGTGTGCATACGCTACATAAGACGTGCGCCTGCAAATATACATACATTGCTGTGTTGTCGAGAGTCATTCATACCTACAGAGGTGGTGTAAGGCAAAATTTGGTAGAATAGTTATGCAAAGACGCTTTCTAGCTTTTTAAGGAATGAGCATAATTTCAAAGTGTTATTCAAAGGATTCCGACCGACTGAATGAACGATTTTCAGTGCGTCTTTCTTTGTATGTTTGTCAAGTTATTCAAATGTTGACACAATTTTCGGGAATTTTGCAAATGTAAGAAGCAGCATTTGAGCAGCTATGGAAATATTTAACGCTTTTTGGATTTGCGAAAATGAGCGATGCCATCAAAGTTTGCAATTAATTATGAGAAATTATTTGATATACTAAAAATAAATATTTGCAAGTTATTAAATAAATTGACTTTTTAAATAAATTAAGATTACAATAAGAAAACTTATAAAATAATGGAATTAATTGAAAGAGCTTGAAATTAGAGAGCTTTAAGACAGTAGCGAATCCTTAGAAATTACTAGAAATTATTTTATGAAGTTAGAGAAAGAGATTAAGACTAAGAGCACGAAATAATTTTAATTGGAGAAAGAAGAAAAAACTCATAAACCCTCAGGATGCGTAAAGACTCACCAAAATAGAATCGCAAAGCAATTGTATTTTTGTGTTTTTTTATTTCTTTTAGCCTTTACGGCTTAATAATCCCAGGTACGAGTGATTCCAGGTCAAGTGATCTAAGTAATTTGCACTTTAATGTTAATTTTTCTCAAATTTGGCTTAGGTAGGTAGACAAAATGATCTAAGTGCCAGTCTGGCACTTCCCCATTAGCACTGAAGCTCCGTTTTGGTATCTTTATGAGACCTCCAACAGGCAGATATTTACAGCCAGCCAGAGCTGTTGAAATAATGGAGAAGATTGACGGGATTTAGGTTCGCGCACTGCTCCAGGCTGTCGAAGAAACGAGCACCCAGTGAACACTCAAGAGATTTGATCTCCTCCTTACAGTAGTTTACTAATTTCGTTGTGCACCATGGCGTCGTCAGAGCCTTGATAGCGGCTTGACTATCAGAGAGAATGTTAATATCCCCCTCGCTGCCGCGGGGGAATTTACGTACTTCCTTATTGGTATATAAGACTTTTGAAACATATTTAACGCACAAAAATAATTACTTCAGAATACCATCCGCAATTTGTTCACCATGTAAGCCTGCACGAACAGAGCGCGACCATAGGCCATCACTGCCTCCCAAACTGTGCTGCTTGACTTCTTGGGACCTCTGTTGCGGATCGCCTCAGTGCCGTGCAGAACTGGCTAAATCATTACCACATTCATGCATTTTTGATTGCAGTGGAGTTACGAGGGGTGCCTTTTATATTTCGGGATTAGAGAACAAAAACAAATTTTAATAATCGAAAATCACCTTATTGTTTTTCAAAATATTCTCCATGAAGATCTATACACTTTTGCATGCGTTTAAACCAATTGTCGAAGCATTTTTGCCACTCTGAATGAGGTACCTCCAAAACATGCATTCTGAATGCTGCAACCGCTTCTTCAGGTGTCGTAAAACGTTGACCTCTCAGATTGTTTTTTACGTACGGGAATAAAAAGAAGTCATTCGGTGCCAAGTCAGGACTATACGGCGGATGACCCATTAATTCGATGTTTTGGGTGCTCAAAAATGCAGTTGTTTGAGCCGATGTGTGAGAACTCGCATTGTCCTGGTGAAGAGTGATCCCTCTTTAGCGATAGGTTTTCCTAATTTCTTGGAAGACAACTGGCAAGCAATTGGTTGTGTACCACTCAGAATTTACTGTTCTGCGTTGTTCTAATGGTACGGTTGCGACATGCCCAGTTTTTCCGAAAAAAACAGGCGACCATTTGCTTGGAAGTGCTTCGAGCGCGAACAACTTCGGGGCTTTCGGGCACATACGCGTAAATCCATGACTCATCACCTGTCACGATGTCATAGACGTGTTTCGAAGCCCCGCGATCCTATTTTTTGAGCATTTTCTTCGACCAATCGACACGAGCCTTTTTTTGAGCGATTGACAAATTGTGTGGGATCCAACGCGAACAAATTTTTTTGACAGTCAAATGTTTATGCAATATTGAATGTATGCTGGTCCCACTAATGCCTAAGATTGTCTCAATCTCACGATAGGTCACATGACGATCTTGTAATATCAGTTCGCGCACAGCACCAATGGTTTTCGGAACAACAACTGATTTTGGATGACCTCCACGAAATTCGTCTTGGAATGAACTACGACCACGATTGAATTCACCATACCATCGATAAACACTGGTCCTTGATGGAGTTTCATCGCCAAAAAATGAATTAAGTTCACCCATGCAATGTTGCTGAGTTAATCCACGTCGAAAGTTGTAAAAAATAATCGCACGAAAATGTTCACGATTTAATTCCATTTTCGGACTGAGATGAATCTTTTAAGTTACTGTAAACAACACAAATAGCGCTGGTATTTCAAAACGTTCTGATTACGTAAAAGCCAAAAAATATCAAACTTTGCGATACAGCTATCAGTTGCCAGATTGCAGCACCAGGGTTGCCAAATCCTGCCAAATAAAAGGACCTCTCGTATTTTTCAAAATATTGCTATACAATTTTCAGGTTAAATGCTTATTTTATTTAGAAATAAGACGTATTCGAGTTTATAAAATATTTGAAAAAAAAAATATATATATATGTATTTAGTCAGTCTATTTAGCTAGTCTATTTAGTATATCTTAATACCGTTACCCTTGCCGTTTTTCTCTTGTTAAGAATTATTTTTTCCTGACTCGCAATTGGCACACAAAAAAAAAAGCAAACAAATTTAGTTGATTTAAACCGCTTCGTTTTCATATATTAATCGAAATCAGGAAGATTGAGAAAAAAGTTGAATATGAAATCGTTTCATTGGCTGAAAGTGGTCGCTCATCAAGGGAAAAAGCGCTTGGAAATGTTCCTTCAAATCGTTCTTAATGTTCTCCGAACGTCAGATATTTTTATTAGGAACTTTTTCATGGCATACACTCGGAGGTTTGCCATTGCCTGCCGAGCGGCGACCGCTATTAGAGATTTGAACAAACGTTCCCTCTGTGAATTCCGAATGGTAGTCACGCACCAACCCATTCGGCTATGGCGGGCGCCCAAAATATTAATATCAGGTTTTATGTAATAAAAGTTAACGCCAAGCAAAATTGGCTGAATAGAAGCTTTTGTTATTTTTGTAATTTTTTTTTTTATTTTTAAATATTTTGTAAACTTGAATTAATATATTTTATTTCTTAATAAATGAGGTATTCAACCTGAAAATATGATAGCACTGTTTTGAAAGTCTACTCTACAGTAATCAAAAATGCAGTTATGCTCGCCACTGTATATATTTTTTCTTAGACTAAAATTATTTTGTGCCGTTTATAAATTCATTTGGAACTTGAAAGCCAAAACAAAACTTTTATTTTTTTTCAACACCAAGCAAAAATTTCTTTCGTTTATTCTATTAGCTTACAACATTTTGTTCTCAGCTTATTGTTATCCAAACCACAGAAAGTAATAATTTATGAAATATCAAATCATACATGCAAGTAGTGCTTTCCATATAGCTACATACATACAACCAAAGCTGTTAGCACATTTGATCCGCAGTAACGAATGATTTCAAAAAATTTTTTTTTTCTTGTTTTCATTTGCTACATTTTTCGACTCCGAATATCTGAATTCCTGTTGTTTTGTCAACATCCATCACCACGAAATTAGAGCAGATATAAAAATCTTTGGAGAGTTGAGTAAACAAGAAAATCACCCAAATGCACGCACAAATGTAACATTTCTTTTCATGAAATTAATCAGCTTATATTTTTGTTTTGATACTTCCATGTCATTCGCGCGCGCATGGCACCAAAACTCGAAAAAATAAAGGGACTAAACAAAACTTTAGCCTCACTCACTACCAACAGCAATACTTTCTCTTACGAATAGAGTACTTCAAAAAAGTTTTAAGCGCAGTCAAGAGGACATCACTTTTTTGCCACATCATACATACGGATAAGTGTGTGTGTAACAACGTACAATAAGATGTATAGATGCTTTCCATTTCAATTCAACCGGGCTATTCGGGTCATGTTCTTCGATTTCGATGTAACTGAAATATGTTGCTCTCTGGTCAAAATAATGAGACACGTATTTTTTTGTTCGCCCGAAAAAAATTTTTTTCAAGAGTTATCGGCAATTTTGTTTTTCGGCTCAAACTCGATTTTTTTTAAATATATAAGAAACAAAATTTTTTAAATGCCCATAACTTAGTCAAAAATGAACCGATTTTAATAATTCTAGGTTCAAAATGATCGTGATTAATTACAGGAGCGACTTCATGTAAAAAGAATTGCAAAAAGGTAGTTGAAAATTTTTTATTTAGGAAAAAAGAAAAAGAATTGAAATTTTTTCGAAATTCGATATTTCAAAAAGTGTATTTTTTTGTTTTTTATAACTTTTTCCAAATCAAGAGGACACCTCAAACTTCAATTAAGATGAATGCCCAGTAGCTAAAATGAGTTGTTTTTGAGTAATGAATTTTTGAGTAAACACCCTATTTCGCACTTTTTGTTTTTTGCAAAATAAAAAATTTTCAACTACTTTTTTGCAATTGTTTCTACATGAAATCGCTCGTGTAATTAATAACGATCATTTTGAACCCAAAATTATTAAAATTGGTTCATTTTTGATTAAGTTATGAGCATTTAAAGAAAAATTTTCTTATATCATTAAAAAAAATCGATTTTGAGCCGAAAAACAAAATTGCCGATAAAGCTTGAAAAAAAATTTTTTCGGGCGAACAAAAAAATACGTGTCTCATTATTTTGACCAGAGAGCAACATATTTGAGTTGCATCGAAATCGAAGAACATGTCCCGAATAGCCCTTTTGAATTGAAATGGAAAGAATCTATATACGAAAATTTTTTTTAATTACTGATAACTTAGTCAAAAATAAGCCGATTTGAATGATTCTGGGTTAAAAATAATCATAATTACTTACACGAGCGACTTCATGCGGAAACAATTGCAAAAAAGTAGTTGGAAATGTTTTATTTTGCAAAAAACAAAAAGTGCGAAACAGGGTTTTTACTCAAAAATTCATTACTCAAAAACAACTCATTTTAGCTACTAGGCATTCAGCTCAATTAAAGTTTGAGATGTCCTTTTGATTAGGAAAAAGTTATAAAAAAAAAAATACACTTTTTGAAATATTGAATTTCGAAAAAATTTTAATTTTTTTCTTTTTTGCTAAATAAAAAATTTTCAACTACGTTTTTGCAATTGTTTCTGCATGAAGTCGCTCGTGTAATTAATTACGATCATTTTGAACCTAGAATTATTAAAATCGGTTCATTTTTGACTAAGTTATGGGCATTTAAAAAAAATTTTTCTTATACATATAATTAAAAAAAATCGAGTTTGAGCCGAAAAACAAAATTGCCGATAACTCTTGAAAAAATTTTTTTTCGGGTGAACAAAAAAATACGTGTCTCATTATTTTGACCAGAGAGCAACATATTTAAGTTACATCGAAATCGAAGAACATGACCCGAATAGCCCGGTTGAATTGAAATGGAAAGCATCTATAATATTTCCAAAGTGACTGGCTCTGAGTATTAAAAAATAAGAGAAATAGTAAAATATTACAAAAATTATCTTATATAAAACTTTTTAACTGTTGGTCGATAACAGTCAATGGCAAACCTATGAATGTATGCCTGCCATGAGAAAGCTTCCCATAAAATCATCTGCCTATGGTTTTGGACCCGCTAAGTGACGCTGGAGTTGAGATATTTTTAAATGGAATTTCAAAACTCAAGAATCAAGACATCAAAGTATTGGCGTTAACAATTATAAATTAAATGTGTGAAAAATTACACTATTTAAATGTTCATCAGCAGCACACTTATAGGTAAAATCAGCTAAAAAGTCGTGGTATCGATGTTATTGGGTGTAGGTTGCGCCACCGCAGCAATATTTTCATTTCTGCCAGTCCCTTTTCTATGCTCGACATAACCAGTTACTTGAAATTTTTTGACCAACGTTTGAATTGCCGAACTCTGATCTGGTGTCGCTTTGGACCAAAATAGTCTCTGCGTGGCTTCGGCCGGCCAGTATAATCTAACCTTTGAATCGTCGACTCATCGAGACAATTATTTTCATCAGAAAAACTACAAATTTCGCGCTATGTTGTTCTTGAGGATCGACCATTTTCATAATAAGCTTCAATAAGTTTTACGTCCACATGAATACTGTGCATTAATTATTCACTACTCACATCTAGGCGTCACTTTGGAAAAACCCTTTAGAATCTAGGCCGATTTGATCCTTATCTGGAATCCAATTTAATTGCATAAACCGAAATTGCATGACAAAATACACCCGCTCTTCTCTGTAGGCAATACATTCCAAAAAATAGTATTTTTAGAAGATTTAAGCTCAAATAAAGTTCCATGCTTATAAAACACCTTTCAACTATTGCCTTGGCATCACCAGAACATGTAGAACTTGTTCCAGTGCTGCCTTGAATGTCGTTTTACATTTACTCCCTATCGACTTTGACGCTATTTCCCTCGCTACTTAAAGTGCAATCAGGTTAACGGAGGCTGGCTTCTGAAGGCAATCTCTCAAGGAACATGTTAGCATTTTTGGGCTGTTAATACCATATTTCTCTGAGCTTTGTACAGATCACTCTATCAGCACACTGGATTTGGGGATAGTGCCAGGACAACCTTTCATAGTAGACAAAATTGGAACGAGATGAAAATCTGTACCGAAGCTGTTACCTCTGTCCCCACTGAAGATTCCAAGATGGAATCAGCTAATTTATCTATTTCCTTAAAAGTACCGAATACTGCTAGTTTTTTTAGTCAGAAGACTTTGCCATCCTGCAGGCATGCAGAATGCTTAGTGAACGTGGGAGCGAGGGAGACATCAACATTTTTTTTCGATAGTCAAGCCGCGATGACGCCAAGGTGCAGATCCCAATTAGTCAACTAATGTAAGGAGAAAATCAAATCTTTTGGGTGTGCAAGTAACATTTCTCTGATCTGGTTCCAGGGCATGGGACATAGAGAAAAATGAAATTGCTGATGAGCTTGCCAGGAAGGGGTCGACTAAATTGGTTTCAGAGGTCTCCCACCCAGGCATCGGCATCCCCCAGACTGTTGTTAGAGTGGAATCGCACTACTTATTCTTAGAAAAGCACAGATCATATAAAGCTCAATTTCTTCGTGTAGTATTTAGAAAACCTTATGGCCCCAGTACAATAGGCGCAGAACTCAGTTAGTCCTGGGGACTCCACGCCATTCAATTTTCAAACTTGTAGCTGTACTAACGAGTCATTGGATGATCGGTACTCACGCAGAAAAGCAGGGTTCCCCATTGCTCACGCTGTAGGAACTTTTCAGAGAAGGAGACTATTGAGCATTTTCTCTGTAAATGTCCGTGTTTGGCAGCCAGACGATTAAGATCACTAGGCGTACGTTTCTTCGACAGTCTGGGGCAGTGCGCCCACCTAAGTCTCATCAGTCTTCTCAATTAAATCAACAGCTTGGGCTGGCTGTTGTTAGATATCTGCCAGTTGGAGCTCTGATTAAGATATTAAACGAGTGGTACTTCAACTGTTTCACCTACCTACCCAGTTACCGTAAATTCTCACAGCGCTCAACAAGTAAGCGATGATCGGATTGTAAAGATTTTTTTGAAGTTATATCAAAGTTATGTGATCAAAATTTATAACCGCATTGCGATCACTGATAAAACCAGCATTCGTTAGCATGAATCGGCATCCTAGAAATAGTGCATAAAAAACCACTAAAATTAGAAGTTGTAAAAGTTATGTCGAAGATTATGGCCACCATATTCTCAGACAACAATCGGGTTTATTAAGTGATTACTTGCTTCTTCTTCTTTATTGAATATCTATATCGGATATAATTGATTATAGGCAAATACATTAAAGTATATTAAAGCGACTACAATGAAAGGCAGTGTTAGGTATAGAAGGGAAGTTCAAAATTGTCACGCGTGGTGCGGTTTCTAAGAAAACCTGCTAGCAATATATACCCCAAAAGTGACAAGATTCAGAAAAAATTACCATAAACGTTTCCTGCCTCACAAAGATTTTTTTTTTTAATTTTAAAAAGGAGCTATGCGGACGTAGATTTTTGGACGTTCGTTTAATACCCTTTTTTAGAGGAATGTAAAGGATACACGTGTACCTTGCGTTGCCAGTTGTATGCCACAGCGTTCCAAATAAAAAAATAAAAAAGTTCCAAATTAAAGGTAAAAAAAGATACTATATTTCGAAACATTTTTCGGTTTCACTACGCCTAAAGTAGCGGTGCCCAACTTCAATGTACACAAATTTTGCGCATGTGTGGGTGCTCGTAAAAGCTTACGTATTGAAACTTCGAGTGCTGGTTGCCGTTGCAAAAGAAATTGTATACATTTTCTGAGGAAATCATTACTTCCTCCATATTTCCTCACTTTCGTGTGTTAATGTCAAAGCAAAAAGGATTTTTTTCGCACGTGTGCTCAAGGGCAGGGCATAACTGAAATTAAGTGAAAAATTGTGGTAGATGGTGAAATAAATTTGAGAAATTTGGTAGCTCCAACCACAATGTACACAGTGAGCCAGTTTATTTCGCAATTTGTAGGTGAAGTGATTGATATGTGTTTGTGCTTTGCTGCTATGAACCCATAGGAAGAAAATGTGGTAAAAGCATCTAAGAATTTCATGTGATATTTCAGTGAAAATTTTGGAAAATAATATGAAAATACGTTTGAAATAAAACTTACTTACGTATGTAGCTATTTTTTAAAGTTTTTATTAATAGATTTTTTTTTTGTATTGTAAACTCTTAAATTTTGTTCAATTGTTCGATTCCAAACTGTAAGCTTTTCAACAGTTTAAGATGGGACGACGTAACTGAAGCCCTAAAGACAAATTTAAGATCCTGAGTAATATATTGAAGATTATATGAAACCCACTAAGGACGCAAGGTGAAAAAATACAACAGCAGGTGTATTCAAAGAATCAATACTCGGTCCGGAACTTTGGAGTATAAGCTACAATGTAATTCCTCGAACAGAGATGCCTGGGGATGTGCTTCTAGTTGGATACACAGACGACATTTAAGCTGTAATAATTGCTCGAAATACTGACAAAGCCGAAAGGAAGTTAAAGCAGAAGATTATTCGAGTACAGACATGGCTAGGGGACCACGGATTAAAACTGGACACAATCCTTCTATCCAATAGGCGTGCCCCATTAGAAGTAGGTATGCAAGTACTCGGTGCCATTTTATCAACAAAAAAGAGTGGTCAAATACCTAGAAGTGCAACTAGACTCAAGATTAACTTACTGAGTGCAAATAAATCGTGTTGCCACAAGAGCTTCCAAAGTAAGTGGCATGTTAAGTAAGCTCATGGCGAAGCTTTGAGGTGCAACTCAGAGCAAGCGAAAACTTTTAATGGACACGACGAACTCAATTCTTCTATACGGCTGCGAAATATGACAAGATTCACTAAGAGTGAAATTTCGGCGAAAAACTTTACAACTTGTGACATGCACCTGGACTCTCAGAGTGTCTTTTTCATAGAGAACAGGAACAGCAGCAACGGTTTTTGTTATCAGCGGAACCATCACTATAGATCTTCTACCACAAGAGCGCAAATGCTCACAGTTTGGGAAAGAAGAGGGAACTCTGAACAGTACGGTAGAGGGACAGCGAGCCTAATACCCGATCTAAAAAACTGGATAAAAAGAAAGCAAGGTTAACTATTACCTAACGAAGGTTTTTTCCGGGCACGGGTCCTTTCGCAAGTATTTGTGGCGAATGGGAAAGGTGAACCAAAAATAAGGTGCATTTTCATTTTTCTAAAAAAATTTTATTTGTTTATCAATTTCTATTTTATCTCCTTCAAAGCAGTTCCGCGGAGATAAAATACATTTGTGCTAGCGTTTTTTCCAATCCTCGAAGCAGTTTTGATATGCACTTCTAGGTGTGTTCTTGAAGTCTCTCAGCGATTCGGTTTTCATCTGTTCAATCGTCCCAAAACGCCGTCCTTTCATGGGTCTCTTCAATCTTGGGAATAGGAAAAAGTCACAGGGTAGCGAATATGGTGACTGAGGCATGATAAAGCTGTTGTTTTGCTAAATAATCTCTCACAAGCAATGATGAGTGATCAGGTGTATTATCATAATAAAAAAGCTATAAATTTTTTTTCCACAGTTCCGGGCGTTTTTTTCGTATTGCTGTACGCAAACGGCGCAAACCTTTAAAGTGATATCTTTAATCATCATACAAACTCGTGATGAAAAAAAATTAAGCAAAAGAATGTTAAAAAATGTCACTTTGAGAAGATTTTGGTGCTAATGAAAATTTGTTGATCTTATAAAATTTGATATTTTGAAAGTGCAAATTTAATTTTTGTTCCTCTTAAGGTTATGCAAGAATATAAAATCTTCTTCTCTCAACTCTTCTTAAGATTGAAAACTTTTTTACACATTTTAAAAAGCGTTTGAATTTACTGAATGTGAATTAAAACCACAGAGGGGTAATCGTTTCTTCCGGTCATCAATCCTTAGTGGGGCATAGGACATTAAGAGGCATAGTAAAAATAAGCAATAAAATACGAGAAAATACTAAAGAAACCATAATGACATTTTTACAAAAGTAATTACCTTATCTAGTTACATCACCTCAAATATAACAAAAAAGTCGTTCCCTTAACAAAAGAGTTTCTCTTAACAAAAAAAAAATTCATAAAATAAATTGTCCATAACCATAAAACATTTATTTAAAAAAACACACATTTTCAAGACAAACTTTTACGCATACAAAGTTCTTTAAGTAATTCAATAAAAATTTGGTGTTTTATTACCTTTAAATGGGCATTTTAGTGGGTATTTATATCCAAAGCTAGGCAACACTGCAGTAGCTAGAGAGAGATTTGACTGCTGAAAGCAGAAGAACACCAACAATAACTGGAATCGCAGGCAATGCGACCAGATGTTAAAAAAAGTAAAGCTAAATAAAACTGAGTGAATTATTGAACACATTTTTAAAAAGTGAATATTTTACAAAATTATAAACATTACTTTTAATTAGAACAGGTTAGAAAAATGTTATGAAGAAAGAAGTAAAACTCCAAGACTAAATAACAAAACAAATGCTAAATCAATTTATGAAAATGGCAATCTGGCCGTATATATATATATATATATATAATTGGCGCGTACACCCTTTTTGGGTGTTTGGCCGAGCTCTTCCTCCTATTTGTGGTGTGCGTCTTGATGTTGGGGGGAGGGACCTACAGTTTCAAGCCGACTCCGAACGGCAGATATTTTTTATGAGGAGCTTTTTCATGGCAGAAATACACTTGGAGGTTTGCCATTGCCTGACGAGGGGCGACCGCTATTAGAAAAATGTTTTTCTTAATTTTGATATTTCACCGTGATTCGAACCTACGTTCTCTCTGTGAATTCCAAATGGTAATCACGCACCAACCCATTCGGCAACGGCGGCCGCAATCTGGCCATACTGGTGCTAAAACGACGTAATTCATTGTCAAATTCGCTGAGCGCAAAGTAACGGCACCACGATAGGCGCCATCTTATTATTCTTTCCATCATGGTATCAATATTTATTAAGGCAATAAAAACCACCTTTCTTCTCCTTCTCTTATGCGAGTTTCAGGCATTTTCATTATTTATGCATTCCTCTATTAAGAGAAAAAATGATGGTAAGAAAATTAAAAAATTTTATCAAGCTTACGTTTTAGGCAGATTTTTATAGTTTTTGCTGAATTTCAATTTGAACGCAGTTTTTAAATTCGAGGAGCCGTCATTTTTTATTTAATTTTAAAGAGAAAATTTAAAAAGTGGTGAAAAAATGTTGCCAGCATCATATTGGCAACATGTTGTGAACTTGTATTGCTAGGCTCATGTTGCGAACTTTTTCACAGGCTGAACAGAGTATAACATTGTCATGAAATTATTATAGAATTTTACCCGTGTTTAGTGCGAGCCTTTATAAATAATTATTTTACAGGAATTTATAACTTACTGTGTAAGTTCCAATATGTTCTCAAAAATTTAAAGGTCATAGACTGTGAAATAAATGAAGTAAAATTAAATGCAGAATTCTCCCTTCTACCGGAAATGCCTCAATTTTCTACTCATTGACTTAGCCTGGCTCTCAAAATTTTGCCCCACATAATTTGCTCTAGCTCAGTGTACAGTTATCATATACGAGTATGTATGGTTATTTGGTATGTATTTGTGTGTTTTGTTTTTCTCTTCTACAAAATAACCAAGGCAAACAAATTCCATTTCGCTTTGGCCATTAGTGTCGCTGTTTGGAAACTTTTAACGCTATTGTAAAAATCAAACGTAAGCAGCGGCAAATAGTTCAAAAATTGTGGAAGTATAAAAGTAAAAACAAAAAAAAAAAAGGATTCATGCAAAATAAAAACCAAATCTAAGTAAAGAAGACAAGAAAAATCTTGGAAAACTTTCACTGGCTGGCATTCTGAAATCGGAAGTTCGTTCAATATGTGTCAAATCGATTGTTTGTGCTGCACTTTGACACCACACAAACAAACAAACTTAAAGGCAACTGAAAAAGAGTACTACAAGTAAAATACTTGCATATGTATGTGTGCTGGTGTATATGCACACCCATAAGTAGATGCAAAAACTCAATTCAAAAGCGTTATTCTTATTCTTTTAAGTTGCTGCGCTAAGAACATTTTGTCATTTCGAAACTTTTATGTGCTTTCGTAGCTATTCCATTTTTTTTTTTTTTTCGTTTGTTTCCCTTCAAACAGTTGCGGCCAAATTGGTTTGTGAGTCGAAAAAGTCACCGCAATGTTGCCACATATTCCAAAATTATGTAAATTATTAAATTGCTGTGCATGCAAAGCGACCGATGGGCGTCAGACAGTCCCTGACTGCCTTGTGGTGTTTGGTGTTAGCAAAGTTAATTTCGCCAATCAGTTTTATATTATATTTCTTCTTGCTCTTTTCCATTTCCAGTTTCACTTGCATATCTTTTTGTTTGTTTGCTTGACACAATTTGGCAACGTATTGTTGCGGACATAAAAGCTGAAAAACTTTCTTCAGCCAACTTGCGCATATTTTACTTATGAGGCGAAGCTAATATTTGAACATTTCCGAAATCTGCGACCTTTTCAGGCTTATTTGGTCTTCTTTACTTATTTGCTAAAGTTGAAATGACATTCAGTCTGCTTTTTTTGTAGCACTTTGAAAAGTGCAACAATGCAACTTTTTAGGACGAACTAATTTTATTAATGAGATGAGAGACGGCTTTAGATTTTGGTTCGAAATTTTTTAACTTTCATTAAATTTGAGCTAAATTTACATTGATTTTGATATGGGACGGATAGATCATTTGAAGAATAAAAATTCATTGTTATACCACGACTAAAAATTGCCAGTGTAAAATGTAAAGTCCACAACTCAGCTTGTTAGCTATAAGCAGCAGCACAACGCTAATACTTAGGTGAGGCGAAATAGAAACGGAAACGTCTTGTTGACCATGGGAAAATACTATTGGCATTATATTAAACCTTGTTGAGGTAGCTCATCATCATCAGAAATTCTTAGAGTTCCAGTGTGGAATGACAATGAATTTCTTCCATTCAGGTCTGATTTGCGCCAATCTCTTCAGCTGCATGGCGCGGGTTTCTGACACCAGCAGTCGTCTCCAGGTATTCGCTGGTTTTCCAAGTCTGCGGCTATCTTGGGGGTTTAAGTCAATGGCGGCACTTGTTAAATCACCATTTCCTCTGCGTAGAACATGACCAATCCAAACCCATTTTCTTCTTTCGAATCTTTATATAATAGTTTTGGCTTCTGCTGGGTTCTGGCGCATAAGCCAGCATTTGAGATTGGGCCGGCATATTTTGAGAATTTTTCGAAGGCATCTGTTCACAAAAACTTATAACGAGCTTGTGCCAGCTGAAGTCGTTTCAAAACTATAAAGTAAAGTTGATTTTACATTGGGGTTAAAAATTAGCCGTTTTGTGCGCCCTGATATGTTTTCTGCGTTCTAAATTGCTTGCATAGGGACAAATGCCGACATAGCTTTCTTTATTCGACTTTTGATATCATCGCTCGAATCTCCAGAAGCCAATATATTGCTGTCTAAATAGCAGAATGATGGTACACCTTTGAAATCGATACCATCAACTGAGAAATTTTGCGTATTTTCTGTGTTTATACGCCAAACTTTGGTTTTCTGGGTATCGCTCTTCAGGCTGCTCAGCTACTCTTAGCGCTTCTCAAGATAGTTGTTGGATAAAAGACAGATGTCATCTGCACAATCAAGATCCGCTATGCATCCTCCGGCTGACGAGGCGTTTTTTATGATAACGTCCAAAACGAGAATGGCGAAATAACTTATCTTTGTTGTACACTTGCTAATATTTTGATTTTATCACACAGAAGTTTCTCATGCATTATCCGACAGTGTGCGTCCATGTAAAGTGCCTTGACAAGTTGAATAAATTTCGCCGAAACCTCTTTGCTATCGAGGGCGTTACGAATAGAGCCGTGATCAAACGCTTTTTGAAGGTCTATAAAGACGAGGCAGATTGGGGTTTTGCACTCAACTGACTGCTCAACGATAACTCGGAGATTGTTGATGTGATTCATGCTTGAACGTTTCGCTCAAAGTCTTTTGTTTATGTTTTGTGCGATTATTTTGTTAATCATACTGAGTAAAATAGTGTCCCTCCAGGTCTTGCTTTCCTTCGAATTGCCTTTCTTAGGGATTTTCGCGATTACGCCTTCCTTCAGTTCATGAGGCGAGTCGCATGTTGCCCAGAATTCCCAAATCAGTGGATGTATTAAGCTCCCGCTGACCACGCGATCTACTTTCAAGAATTCAGGCAAGGAGCCCTGTTATTTTTAAGAGACTTTGCTGCTGTAACAACTTCGCAAATGCTTGAGCTATCCATTCGAATGCCAGCTCTTTCTTCATGTGTTGTGCACTGGGGAAGTTCGGCTCAGAGAAATAGACTGAATTCACAAAGGTCGCAGTACTACATCCCATCATAATAAAAAAAATAATGCCGGGAATAAGATTCAGTCTACATTCTTGAACTATCCAGAGTCTTAGAGGAAACTTAAAAGCGTTTTTCTATTTTTATTTATTTATTTATTTTTACTCCAGCATTTTCTATAGGCTAAAAGGAAAAAAATTTGTAACTACCAACAAACTAATTAACAGAAACATTTTATGGCAGTTCTTCATTCAGTTCTTCAGTTCTTCGAGAAATCCAAAAAGTACAATGATTCTGCAAGCCTCTTTGTGGAATACTAAAATTTAGTATTTCAAGCAAAAATGGGGAACCAATTGACCCGCGTATTAAACCAAAAACGAAAGTGATGGAGATAATTGCCTTGCCTGGTAATTATTTAAGATTCAAGGGAACGCATCTAACGCGGTAAGAACGAAACGACCGTCATTAGAAATACTTTTTCTGTCAACTGGTGTTTCGTGCTCAGGGTTACCCGAATGGTAGTCACACGCCAACCTATACGGCTACGGCGGCCGCCTAACATTCGTGAAAATGGTTATGGCCCCTACCTTAAAAAGTCCAACTACTCTGCAAGTATTCTAATACATTAAATAGTATTTGATGTTAGAAGTCATATTGGTTCGGCAGTGACTAAATTTGTAACAGTTACAAAGTAGTAAATTAGAGCTTTATTTAAAAATAATATTTTTCTATTACTATAAAGGCAACGAAAAACCTTTGGACAACAAAACAACTCTTGGGTAAATCCTGGTGCCTGAACACTAAAATGACTTTCTGGATCTACACCAAAATGGTAAGACCTATTGTACTACATGGGGCTTGGGTATGGTGGGTTAAAACAAATCAAACTACTGCAACATCAAAGTAGTTTGCACACAAAGGCTGGCGTGCCTAAGCATAACAGGGGCCACGAGAACTACCCCAAGTGCTGGCATGGAAGCGCTTTTAAATTTACCACCGCTACATTTAGCAATACAAGAGGAAGCAACTATGTAAGCACTCTTTTTTCGTATGAAAGAAAAACTTAAACCAGGAGATCTTACTGGATACCTCAATATCTTGAACAGGGTTCAACATGTAGTATGCATAACCCAGGGAAATAACCACACGGAACCCGTACTCAATTTTATAAAGAGATACAAGGTTATCTTCCCGTCTAGGGAAGAGTGGAACACGAACACATCATAGATAAGTGATGGCTTACAAAAATGGTACGCATATGGTTCCAAAACGCTCCAAGAAGAAGGACCAGGAATAGTGGGGCCTAGAGCACACAAATCCCTAATACTAAGTACAGATACTACAATTTGCCATGCGGAGCTCTTCGCCATAATGGAAGCAGTGGAAATCATATCCAAAAGAGGGTTCGAGCAAGTAAAAATTAAAATACTTTCGGAGAGCCAATCGGTTCTCAATTTATTGAATAGCTCCACATTCAAGCCAAAAGTCCTAATAGAGTGTAACAATGCACTCAACAAACTGGCAACTCATAATCAGGTTTCACTGATGATGAGGAACACGAAGGAAACGAAAAGGCAGACTTTTATGCCAATAAAGGAGCAGAAGAACCATTTATTGGACCAACCCCATTTTTCAGGGAACACTGTAACGACACAAGCGGCCTTAATCACTCCAAAAGTTTTTGAACTTCAATGCCAACTGAGCAAAATCTGCTCTAACTTTAGATAAAAAGGGCCTCAGGTCACTTTGCCTGTAATAAACATCTTAACACAAAAGTGTTATCTATGTAGCCCGAGATTATGTAGGTTCTGCTGTGATGAAGAGGAGTCTATGGAACACTTAGTCACCGACTGTGAGGCGTTAGACCACAGGGGACACAGAATCCTGGGCTGGTACCTACTAGAGGAGGACTTACAAATGCTCCCTCCTAAGAAGCTGGTTTGATTTTTCGGTATACTAAATAATCATAATTAAGTAATTAGGGGCATACATTATATCAATTTGGTCGCAGTGCATAAAGGCAACCTAAAGAATGCATAAAATGATTGAGTTATTCATCTACTGTTTTTGTTTTGCGCATCATGAACTAGTTTAGTAACTGATACAATACTGATGCATGGTTTAATATTGATGCAGAGGCTGAGTAGCTCGTTAAATATAAGATGCTGATTATGAGGCTAACATTTGATATTTTATAAGGCAAATCTATGTTAAAAAATCAGCTACTAGCATTTTTGATTCCACTACTGAAAATCCCTGTCTATATGCGGCAAAGTCTTACCGATTTTTTGAGCATTTACAAGTCTACTACATATGTATACTTATATCCATCATAAAAAAAAAACAAATTACCCAGTTTATAAAATTAAAGAAACTAATTTTTTGCTCAAGTGAAGCCTTTTTAAGCTACCCACACCCACACACACACACTTATACAAGTATAGTACACCACCTAAAGAAGGCGTGAGGGTAGTTTTGATTTATGAATTTATTTAGATTCTTCAAGTGTTGATCTTAGTTGAATATTTTCAGCACCACAGCTACGAAACTGTTAATAGTCCGTAACTCTGCTGCCACTCTGCTTTGACGCACTTCCTCATAAATTAGTTGCGCTTGTAATTTTCCTAACTTTTTCAAGTAGCAAGCAATTAATTAGAAGCAAGCACGAGATTTCTTATTGGACGAGATTTAGTTGAGCTTAAATGTGCAGCACCAGCTCATTGCCACATTGCCACACCGTTACTTTGCCACACTGCTACTTTGCAGTTTGTAAAGTCGGCTACTTATGACATTGACCTAAATTTAATTTTCTGTTTTGACGCTTTTCTTCTTAACTTGCACATTTTTGTGCCTTATGCTCAGTTGATTAGTGGTTCGAATGCTTGTTTTGTGTGTGTGTGTGTGTGTGTGTATGTATGTATGTTTGTATCATACTTGCATGTGGTTTGGATTTAATGCTGTTCAGTATATATTTTCGGTATGCGTATGTGTGTGTGTGTGTGGCTGAGTGGCTGGTAAAAGTTTTGCTGCAAAAACAAACAGATTTTCTTAAAAAGTAGAAAAATTGCATAAAAGTTGTATGATGCTAAACTTTTTTTTAGTACAAATTGATATTTTACAACGCCATCTCTCACTCTCTCTCCTTCATTTTCTATGCTATACTTGAACGTATACTTATCGGTATGTACATTAGGGTGCATCACTCTACATGCAAAAATAAATAGATACTGTCTTTTTACTGAAATTGAGAAATTCATTATTTTTAAAAAAATATCCCTGAAATAGTCCAAAAAATATTAAGATTTACATGTACTGGGCCTATTTGAAAATACCTCCAGAAAGCGAGTTTTTTTATAAATAAAATTAGTTTTTTAATTTTTTTTTTCAACATAAAGGGTTTTCCAATAACAAGTGTAATCTGTCGCTATCGAGAGATGATTAACGGCTTTTTATGGCGGGAATTGGATGGTGTTGATCTGGACAGCGTTCAGACGGTGCTACGTGCAACACAAGCAACGAAATCATTGTTATTTTACGGGAAAGTTTCCGGACCGTGTTAGCTCTCGAAGAGGTGATCACGATTGGCCCCCGAGTCTTGTGATTTAGCACCTTGTGACTTTTTTCTTTGGGGACACGTGAAAGAGAAGGTCTACGCCAACACCCCAGGGTCAATTCAAGACCTCAAAGATGAAATTCGTGAGGCTATCGAGGACATAGGGCAGCCATTTTGCAATTCGGTTATGGAAGATTTCATGAAAACGATATTGTCCTGTAAGCGTGGTTGTGGTGGTCATTTGCCTGATGTTATTTTCCATGTTATTTTCTCTTTATAATGAAATAAACAACCGATAATTTATATTAAAAAATAGCATTTTTCTTTGAATATCAAAATAACACCTCTTATTGGAAAACTCTGTACTTTTTTTTTCGAAATATTTTTTTTTTTTAATCACAAAAATGTTATAAAATCGTAGCAACTGGTAGAATAATGAAAGTTCCAAAAAAATATTTGAGTCGCGAGTGGGTTAATTCTGCAATAAATGAAAAAGGTTAGCAAATGTATTTGCTTTATTATCCTGAAAGTCTATAATCTTCCAAAAAAGTCAAGAAGTAGCATAAAAAGCTCATTACTTTGACTCCGTTCATAAACTTGTTAAACATTTTTATACAGAGTTTTCAAGCGGGTACTCCTCTATTATCAAAGGTTATTGCTTGCTAGAAATATGTTTAGAGTATTCAAATTCATAAAAATTTGAATTTCTGAAGGTATTGTTGTTGTAGATGCATAAACATTCCCCATACATGGACGGGGAATGCTGTTGGAGTGACAGTCCGTTGCCAGATATTTCTGAAGGTATTAAATCGGTCCAGTTCACTTAAATTTTAGGATTTTTTCAAAGTCTCGGAATACAGTAAATTTAACAATCTCGTTTCAGACACCGTAAACTTTTGTTGGTGTGGCACCCTAATACTCATTTATATACAGCTGTGTTCGAAATTATAGCAGTGCGCGAGGCAACTATATTCAATCACAATTTTTTAGCACTTCAGCACTATGTGCACAATTCACTCTTGAACCGGCACTTCTAATTGGATTTCCCAAGTAATATACGAAGCAATACCTTGAGACCTTTGCTGTGAAAGTATTTTTACATATTCCATCCTGTGGGAGACTTGCTTCTGTGCTTTTCAAAAAATAGGAGTGTGAGTTACAAGCCAATATGAAGAAAGTATTATTTAACATTTTGTTTAGAAAATTGCAAAGTAAGCCGAAAAAAAAACAAGTTAGATAAGATTGAATAAAATTTAAGCTTTTTTAAGGAGCGAAACACTGCATCGAATAAGAGCGTCAAATCAGTAAAAATCTTCAAAAAAAGATAAAACATACAGAGAACGGAAATATTTGGGTGATCTGATCAAATGATAGCGAACGCCCTGTCGTATAAACAGAAACCCGGAAAACGTGGTCGCAAACACAAAACAACCAGAGAAGACGATCGGCATATACTCCGAGTGCCTAAAAAAAACCCACAGCGCCAGCAGAAATAAAAAAAAAACGTTTGGATCTTAAAGCAAAGGAAGCGACGTAAGAGTTGGTAGACGCTTATTGGAGCACAAATTATAAGCGCGAAGTCCATTAAAAGTTGCTTTTTTGTCAAAAAAGCACATTGCAGCACGCTTAAGATTTACCAAAGAACACAGAAATTGGTCAAAGAAAAAATGGGGAAATGTTTTGTGGATGGTGGTTCTATTTAGAGAAACTGGATTTACGGATATGTCATTCATCCACAAAATACTGAATATAGTCCCCAATACAGGGTCAAGATAGTCAAACATGGCGGCGCGGAAGTTATATGGGTGGTATGAGGAAGTTTTTTTTTATAGTGACGCTTGATTCATTCACTTTATAAAATAAACAATGGATCAACAGATCTACGTGGGAAATTTAGAAAATATAATGCCGCCATAAGCTGAATGGATTATGCCATTGAATTCGTTGTTACAGCTAGATAGCGACCTAAAACATACAAGTAAATATGCCAAGGAGTGGTTTCGGGTCAAAGGAGTGGCAGTCACCCTATAGAAAAATCTAAGGACGGATGTAAAAAAAGAGTGTTGCCGATCGTAGACCATCAAACTCTATAGATCTATGGAACACAGTGCAGGAGGCATGGAAGCAAATCCCACTGAAAAGGTGTCGTGATCACATCGATTCCACGCCACGCAGATGCGCAGCAGTATTAAAAAGTCAGGAGTATTCATCTAAATAATAGGAAAACTAACGCAAATAACTAATAGTAATTAGTTAGATATGGTTTTAGTAATTGACTTATTGAGTCTTGTGTTACACTCCTATTATTTTGAATAGTGGATTATTGAGGTTTTGTATTCAAATGCAGGATTCAACACTCGAAGTGTAACAAACTTCAGCACAGCTGATGTATGGGCATCAGAACTGAAAATATCTGACCTTGGCATCCGCCGCATACTAAAAAATGATCTCAAAGTCAAGCCTTACAAGATCCAAAAGGCGCATGATCTCACACCGAAACAGCAACAAGTATGACTTGAGAGAGGAAGAAGTTGCTTCGCTTGATCGAAAGCTGTCAATTTCCGAATATTGTCTTTTCTGACGAGAAAATTTTTCAAATTGAGCAATTCGTAAACTCCCAAAACGATAGGGTTTATTTGACCGACCGTTCATACGAGATTTTAAGTCATCGATTGGCCACCAAGAGGCAGCACCCGCTATAGGTAATGGTTTGGGCCGCTCTAACCGCAGCTGAGCGCTCTCCAATCGTTTTCATCGAGTCTGGCGTCAAGGTAAATGCGAAAATCCAAAATATTATCGAGAAAGTATACTCGAGGTGGTTTTGAAGCCGTGGGCAGACAACCATTTCGATGGTAGACCAGGGACGTTTCACAAAGCTCCAATGAGCGAAGAATAGCTAAAAAACAACGTTCCGAACTTCATAACACCCACATAATAGCTCTCAAATTCACCAGACGGGAATCCGATGAATTATTCACTTTGGGCAATTTTGGAGAGCAAGGTCCGAACTAAAATACTCACCAGTCTTGAGGCGCTGAAAAAAGCCATTGTCCGCGAGTGGGTCAAAATACCTGCAAGTCACATTCGGGCAGCTTGTGATTCATTTCTGGACCATCTCAAGGCCATAGTCAAGGCAAAAGTTGGGGATATCGAGAAAAAGTAAACTGATTCTGAATTTTGTTTATTTTCACACATTTTTTCCTTTGAATTGATAAAAAGAGATTTTTCAAACTAAATTTATGGCCTTTTTAATTGGTTACATTTCGTGTGCCGGACCCTGTATGAAATGCGTAATTTTTAGTAAAAAGAATTTACGGAATAAATATAAATTTTTTTTTTTCATAAACACAACTTTTTGTTTTATTTTTAGGTCACTCCTATTATTTTAAGCATGCACTTGCGTCTGTGTGCATATATTTACAAGTGTCTTGTCACATTTTACACTTCTCACAGCAGACCTGAGTTGCAATTTATTCCATATGGATTTTGCTTCTTCTTCATGACACAGGATCAACTATTCCATTATCCTATAATGCGGCTCAATAATCACAGTGAACAGCAAAAATAGACAGCTAGCAGACTTTAGTTATATATGTATGTATGTGAACATCATCTATGTATGTATGTATGTGCGTACTTTTACCTCCTGACTGATGAAGTATGCGGCCGTAGTGCACTATCATGCTGCTCTTCATTTTGATTTTTGTGTTTTTTTTTGCTGTTTTTTTTTTGGGTTTTGTGTTTGTGTGTTTCAACAGTCGGCCTTCTTCTGATGTAATACATAATTCTTGAAATGCCAGTTATTCATTCGTTTAATATGGTGCCAGCATAAACATACCTACACCTTTCTATCTAAGCCTAGGATTCGAGTCACAGTAGGAAACTGACAATATCAGAAAATTTAATTTACCACTGACAGGCAAACGTGATAGATTGGAATTTTTAATCAAATGTAGCTGGGTGAACAGGCATTCACCTGCATGCCACTGCTGTGGTTAGCTGTGTGAAATATGCTGTAAAAGCCAGTGTGCATTCAGGCGCCTACAACCCCGACCTTCCTCTGAAGGCAAGATGAAACAGTCGAGCAGGTTAATTTCTGAACTACAGAATGAATATCCAAAATAATTTTACACTTCCTAGACGGTCATGGAGATTTCTTCTTATCGGAAAAAATGCAAAGCTCGCCCACCAATAGGTTAAAATGCTGTGTTAATCTTATATTAGTGAATGCCATTACATTTCTCATGCGTAGAATTAAATACATGGAAATTCCAATTAATTAATATTTCTCTTTTTTATTTCAGCAACTCGGTGGAAAATATAACATACAAGTAAGTTGTCTTTTCTTCAGGTGTTCTTGAATATATTCAAAACTATACATGCATAAACACCCAGTAATATACAAAATTAAGGATATTCAGAAATTTCCATAAAATGCTGAATAAAATTCATAAATGCTACCTTTCCTCACTTACAAGAAATACTTTACCTAATTCTGAATTTCTGGGTATAAGGAACCAATTAAACAGATATTTGAGCTAAATCTATTACTGCTGAGCTCAAATAGTTTACTTGTACCAGAAATAGACTGTGAGTGGAAATAGGTCATCGGTTTGTCTTCTAGGAGATATTAAAGATATTTGCATTTTTTTTTAAGAGACATCTGGCATCTGGAATTTCTGAATGCCTTACGTTTACTCAGTCAGTCTCGACAGTCTTTAAGTCGGAGGTTTGGATAATGGACGAGGAGATGGCGCGTATAACTAAGTTATTACAGAAATGTTGTTCCGGCAATTAGTTGTAAGCCGACTCAGAATGGCAGATATTTTTTATGTGGAATTTTGCATGGGAGAAATACATTCGGAGCTTTGCCATTGCCTGCCGAAGGGCCACCGCTATTAAAAAAAGAATTGTTGTGTCATTTTGCTGTTTCATGTAAGGAGCTTCATGAACCTACGCACTTCCGAATGGTTGACACGCACCCACCCTTTCGGCTACAACAGAAAGACGCACAACACAAATAGGAGGAGGAGCTTGGGCAAACACTCAAAAAGTGTGTAAGCGCCTATTATATATACCTATATATATATTTGTTACAAAAATTTTTAGCCCGATTCTGAGAGAAATTTTTGCATAGTTAGCAATTTTTTTCGCAAAATTATTCTATTACGTCTTAGTTTTAGTCCAAGTCTTGTGAAAATACGGGTTTGGCACTTTTATATAATATTATTTTGAATCCAAGCTCAACTTCATCACCCACATAAATTGTATTGTTTCTAGTTCGTCCACCATGTTGGCCTTTATTCGTAGAAATACCTCTTCGTTTTCTGATCCCTATACTCTCAAACTCTTGTATTCGTCCTTAGTTCAGTCCAGGTTAGAATACACGGTGTTCGTTTGGAGACCCTTTCATGCAGTCTATATTAATAGATTAGAGTCTGTTGCGAGAGCTTTTGTACGCTTTGCTTTTCGCTCGGTGAAATTCGTTGATACCATTTCGTCGTATCGCTCTCGTTGGTTACTAATTAATCTCTTGTCTTTAGAGTCTAGATGTGTTCTGTTGCCGTTGTGTTTTGTCTGTTATGTATTTATGTGAGCTCAATAAGTGGTCCTGCTCAATAAAACTCGTTTTAATATTCCCACACGCATTTTTCGCTGGAATGAAATTTTTTTGTGGGTATTGTTAAAACTGTTTATGGCATGAGTGCTCTTTTTAGAAGAACGCTCGCTCAATTTAATGGTTCCTCTTCACCTTAGACTTTGATTTTTCCTACTCTAAGACTACTCTTAAGAAGTTATTTATATGGATCTTGTCAGAAGGTCTTTACTTGTGCCTATCTGCTATATCTTCAGCATAACATCCACTTATGAATAATTATATTGCAGAACCAAGGCAAAATAGTAGCAAAGACTGCGAAAATACTATCATATATACAATATTAAATTTGAGCTATAACCTATAAGCGTGAATTTCAAACCTCAAAGTCCACAAGCAAATACTTTGTTGCATTTAAGTGCGGTCCTATATACCCATTATATATACAAAGTGAAGTCCAAAATAAAAGAGACTGGCGTCATAAAAATGTTTTTGATGGTGCCATCTTTTTAATGAGTTAGTGCGTTGGAAGTTACATCCCCAGCTCACTTCCAGTGAAAGCTTGGTGACATTCGAATCAAAGCAAGCAAAGTTATCGCGTCTAAAGTGTCAGTATGTTTGTGTCATCGGTACAAAAATGAGTTTTGAATAAAGAGCTAATATCAAATTTTGTTTTAAAATCGGTAAGATGTTAACCGAGACATTTGAATTAATGAAAAAAGTTTATGTCCTTATGAGTTTTTTACACGTTTCAGAGATGGTTGTGAGGACATAAATGACAATGAACATACGGGCCGTCCAAAATCAGTAATCACCGAAAACTCCATCGAAATTATTCGTAAATTTATCAAAAATGAACCGAAATCATCGTTGAAATTCATGAAATCGGAGTTGAATATCTCCAAAACATTGATTAATCGCATTTTAACTTATCATTTGGGTTTACGAAAGGTCTGTGCACGTTTCATTCCGCACAAGTTAACTGAGGACCAAAAAATGGTCAGAATTCAACATTCGAAACGCCTCATTAAAAAGACGGGAAAAGACGAGAACTCCCTTTATAACATTGTAACGGGTGAAGAAATGTAGTGTTTCCAATATGACCCTGAAACTAAGAGTGAATGGGCCAAGTGGAAGATCCCAGACGAGCCACCACCCAAAAAATCGCGTTTGGAGAAGTCGAAAATTAAGACGATGTTTTTTGTTTTTACCATTCCAAGGGGTTCGGGGCAACGGGCCAAGCCGTTCATGTAATTTTCTACTGAGGGAGGAAGCTGGCGCTTATTGTATAATAATACACCATCCCATTGATCCACTCATGTGACTGATTTTTTGACTAGAAATTGCATTTTAATCATCAGTCACTCACCGCGTTCGCCTAATATGGCCCCCGGTGACTTCTATCTATTCGGTAAATTGCATTTGACTATGAAAGGAAAACGTTTTGCGTCCGTAGAAGCCATCCAAAAGGCTTGTACCGACATCCTGATGGACATTTCGGTCAATGACCTGAAACACTCTTTCGAAAAGCTTTTAGATCGCTCTAAATAGTGTATCGAGGCTAGGAGGGACTATTTTGAATAAATAAACTCGAAGTTATCAGAACAAAACTCTTGGCGTTTCTGTAGCTTAGTCTGGTTTATTTTAGACTTCAGCTTGTAAGATATATATAAATTAATTTGTCTTTTCCCCCAATCTGTGGTGTGGCTCTTGAAGAAGAGACTTACGGAGGTCTTATGCCACCTCCAAATGGCAGCTCGTTTTTTATAAGGAGTCTTGTTTTTACATGACGACTAGTTTTTTTCATAAAGCATTTCCGCGTGCATACATATACATACACGTTAAGTATCCGCTATCAGTCATAGTTTTCTATAAATATTAATTAATCATTTTTTAGAGTTGGTTGGTAATGAACAACGCTTCCATTTCAGTCACCAAACATATGCGCTTGCATGCTCGTTTTTTTATATACATGCACTCAGCACTAATACTTTAGTATTTATATGTTTATTTTTATTCATTTGTGTTGCTTTGGCGTACTCTCTTTGACAATGACCGAGTCGTGTAGTCTGAGCGTAGCAAAGGACATTTACACATGATTATCCACACATACGATATGCCTGTTTATATTGCATGATATTATTTTACTATTTGACGATGATTTTCATTTGTTTATTTTCACTTTGATTCACTTATTTATTTTTATTTTCATTTTCATTTTTATTTATATGTTTATTTTTATTTCTTTGCGCATTTTATGTAAAACGCTTTCATTTCGCTTTTATATTCATTTTCATGGTGATTTTTCGCGTAAATACCTCTAACGATGTTGTCGACTTTTTATTTATATGTGGATAATACATGCCTACATACTTGTGTATATACATGGATTACATATCTGTAAATATGGTATTATATATAAATGTTTTTTACCAAAAATGTCTAAATTTATGCCAACATATGTACACGCATAACTTTTTTGTTCAAGTAAAGTTGTAGCAAATATTTGAAATATAACACCGTGCAACAGAGATTAAGCGTTTTTATATGAGCTTTAATTATGGATTTTATACTACTCTGTTATTTATTATTAAATATTGGATTTTGTTAAAGGACTTTCAAGTTTCAAAGGCGAAAACGAGGTATCCACTGCGTATACTTTATTTCATAAGTGAAAAGTTCAACTATCATATTTGTATACCTTTTTTTACATAAAACGGCAAAAAGAACGCTGCTTAGAATGTGAAGGGTGATAAATTTAGAAGTATCGGATTTTAAATTGAAATATAATAACAAAAATTCAAATTGTTTAGGCAATCTTTATTATTTTTGTGTAGAACCATTCATGCCATTTATTTTTAAAAGACAATCCCTCAAATGTTGGCGGCGACTGCGTCATATTTCAACACAATTTTAACCAAATCTCTTTATGAGCAAATGCCAAGGATATTTGGGATGTCAAAGGACATTATTGCACTATATTTGTCCTGGCGAAAAGTAAGCCATTTCTTTTTAATAGCTGCATGCCTCCTCTTTAGCTTTATATTCTTGTTATTAAGAAGGGAGCCTCATGTAGAATCCTCAAAAAATCGATTTTGTTTTGTGAATAGTCTGAAAATATATGTACTGCGAAATTTTCATGCCGAAAGTCACAATATTATAGCTTCTACAGCCCACTAATTAGGTAGAGAGTGGCCCGCGCGCTCCTGTACCTCAAACTTTAAACTCAATTATCTCGAAACGACTTTTTTAAAAACTGGTCGTGTTGTAACTCCAAAAGTTATCGGCCGATTTGTTTGAAGTTTGGTGAGCCCTTTCTGTACATTACTATCGGAAGGGTTAAAATGTCAATAAAATATCCCGAAATTATTTTATTTAAAGGCTTATTAATTTTATACTGGTGTTTTAATATTATAGCTTCATCCTTTCCATTAATATGTTACAAAAAAAAGCAATCAAATTTTTTTGTTTCAGATCGATAGATTAAGAGTAATAAATAGGCAGCCGACAAGAAATGATCCTGAGCCGCCATTTTGAAAAAAAAAAAATGGAAAAAAAAATTTGTTTGTACTCTCGAAAGATTAAATAAAGTTGTGTTAAAGCGTGAAAGTAATAAACTTATTTGATCACCTTTAAAAATGTGTTTAAAAAATTACCGATTTTGAGGCTTCTCCAAAAGGCTCCCCCCTTAAAGTCAATATAAATTAAATTTTTTTTTGAAAATTTACTCCTTTGAAACTCTAAAGTACTTTAAAAAATCAAATTGATATGAAAATGAAAAACTGAGTATGCAGCATTCCCATATAAAATCTATATTTGCACGTGCATATGAAATTTTTCCCAGACAATTTTTACCGGCGCACAGTGTAATACACTAATGTTTGTATATATATGTGTGCACCGCTACATCTGCTCGTTTCTCTCCCGGAATATGCATGTAATTGTATGGGCGAGCGTGTTAGATGCTCATTTCATTCCGTGAGTCATCAAGATCATCAACGAGCCACGGCGAGATGACACGGCCTGACAGTGGAAAGCACAAAAACCCCAGCGTATAGGCCAATACCCTGCGATAAATAAAAGGCACACACACACACGCACACCCACTCAATCGCGTTCGGCTGCCTGCCATCTACCAACCAGCCGGTAGCAGTTCCGTCTGTGAAATCCTTTAAGGACAATATAACGAAACGAATGCTTCGCTTGTTTATGTGCCTATTTGTTTTCTCTTGCCAACACGCTTTCTATTTATTTTATGTTATTTTTCGACTTTTTTCATTGGCATTACTGGTGCAACCCACGTCCTTCCGCGTCGCCGGCACACTTCCTCCCAAAGGACGTTGCCGTTTTTTCACTTCACTTCGCCAAGCTCAAGCGCAGCCATACGTACGTATTTATATCGTTTAGTAGCTACATGCTTGCATACATTGGCATACATTCACATACTTTAACATACACATACTCATATATGCTTATATACATATATATGTACATAAATACTTATAAGCGACTGTTAGGTTCTTTAACGAATTTCTCCATTTCATTTTGAATCAACACCACTGACATACATTCCCGCCCATTTGCTTGCCACTTTTACCCGAACGTACTTATTTTCGTATGCTCAAGGACGTCGTCGTCATTGCTCTGCAAGGATAATGACTCAAATTGTGCTATAAAATGGCAGTGCAACAAAAACGTCAGATTTAATAGTATAAATGAAAAGCTGAAGGCACTAAGCAAATGTCTAACCAGCTAAAAGTGCCAAAGCGTAAAAAAGAGTAAAAAAAAATTAAAAAAAAAAAAATTTTAAAATAAAAAACATTTAAGCCAAACAAAATAAAACAACTTTTGCACATTCTCGTTCTTTTGCCGCATTTGTACTCCCATTTATCCTAGTAAAACTTGTACTTCGTCGGTGATTATGTTAGTTCATTATTTTACTTTTGCTTCTTTTTCGTTGTTACTGGCTCGATTTGTTTTTTTTTGTTTTTTCTTTTTTTGTTTTGTGTGCTTTCCTACTATTATGCATTTGAATTGTAAATTTAATGCGCTTTTAGTCAGTTCGTGCCTCCTTCCGCTTATTTCCTGTTCCATTCCTTCGCAGTTCTGCTACGGCAATGTCATTTCCGTTGCTGAAAGTGTTTTCACTATAGCATAGTTTTCGGCGCATTTGCCATTATGCATCACATTGTTGCGTGCAACTTCCTTGAATAGCGAGCATTCCATCGCGCATAATTCATGGTGTTTGACTACTCAATTGCCCAAAAGGAAATAAACAGGAAGATCTAATCAATAACGATAAATTAAGTTGGCAGTTGAGAGCAAGCGGAGGAGACAAATGAACTGGGGAACAAACAGTTAACTGCAAATTAAGTGCAAGAAATTTATTAAGCTAATTGGCAAACAAAAAAGGTGTAATAAATTGTTTTATGGTATAAATGAAATGAATTAAAATCAGTATGTATGTATGCGCGTAAGCGTAAAAGATGGAATTATGTAGTCAGCCATTAATGGAGAGAGAGGGAGAGAGAAAGGGAGAAAGAGAGGGAGAGAGAAAGGGAGAAAGAGAGGGAGAGAGAGGGAGAGAGAGGGAGAGAGAGAGAGAGAGCATCGCTTGCCTTTGCAAGTTATTTATGCTCGTATATGCAACTCAAAAGGCTTCACACCAGTGATGGTAAATGTAGGGAAAATTCCCTACATGTAGGGATATTTGTCGAAAAAGGACAGATTTTTTTTAAATTCTGTAAATGTAGGGAATATTCAAAAAGGACAGAAAAAATTTTACAATAGCGGGAAATATTAAAAAAGTTCATTTAAAATAAAAAGCCGCAGTAAGATTTCATGCCAGTATTTTTTTCCTTATGGCAGCATACTTTTAAAGCGTTAATACGGCGACATTGCCATTTTTTCTTCGATAACGCTAACGCGATTTTCTTTACGCGAAAATTGTTAGTTGTCCCGCGATTTTTTTTTTTTTTTAGCCTTTTTCATATTATATATTTTACAGAAATGAGCTCCTCCTCTTCGACTGACTCTTCGGAGGAACACCAGGAGAAAAATTCAAGTATCGGAAACAAAAGTTCAATAACAAGCGGCTTGACGACGACAATTTTAGTGGCTGGTTGAAAGCTGTGGCTAACGATCCATTCAAAGGCAAATGCGCTGAGTGCGACAAAGTTTTGAACTGCGGCAATTCTGATTTGCAGAAGCACACCGAAGCAAAAACGTACCAAAAAAATATGAAGACAATAAAAAAGACACCTAAAATAAACAGTTTTTTTTAAGAAAAAGCCGAGTAATCCAAATGGTTCCAGAAATAAGATTTAGCATGTTCTTCGCTGAGCATAATGTCGCCCTGCAAGTGGTGGACCATTTTATCCGAATCTTAAAAGTAATCGTGCCGAATTCTGAAAAAATAAAAACTGTCTTGTTTTAAATAGAACTGAATGTAATGAAAAAGTGTAATTTTTAGTCTTTTTGCTGAATTTTTCTTCATATATGTGTTTATATATATATGCGTATTTATATATATTTTTGAAATAAAATTTCTTACTAAAGTGTCTTATAAAGTGTCAAAATAGCACCAAGCCCAAAACTTATGCAAATAATTCAATTTTGACGTTGCAAGTGCCTCATTATAGCGTAAATACAGGAGAAAAATATGTGGGGAATTTTGTAGGGAAAATTTTTTGAAGCGTAGGGAAAAGTAGGGAATTTTTTTGGGCTGTGTAGGGATTTTTCAAAAAATCATTTACCATCACTGCTTCATACTCTATACACAAAAAAAAACTTTATAGGTCCTGTGTTTTCGTTCAAAGTTAAAAAATACGGACGAGGATTTCTTCAATCGCAGAATTATGATTCAATATAGACAAAAGTTATGCAACAAAAACGTGCATATTGGATTTAACTTGGAGAATTCCATACTTGAAAGAAAAGCGAAAGAGTACTTTTTACTTGACAAATATTATTTTAAGACAATGAAAATAGTAAAATTGCTTAATTGTAAAATAGTAAAAAGTGCCTTAGTAAAACATGTTTACTATGTTAACATTCGATTTGTGCACATTAGGGTGACTTATCCAAAAAAAAAAATCGATGCTGGTTTTTCCATCAGAATTAAGAAATTTTTTTCATTTTAAGGCTTACGCTTAAATAGTTCGTAAAAAATGTTAAGATTTACGTGAGCTCAACCGATTTGGAAATACTAAAAATCGAATTTTTCTATAAGCCAAATTGCTCTTAAAAATATTTCTTCCAGAACATTAGATCAGGTACAAAAAAAAAATTATTGAAAATTTATGCTTAAAATATCTGAGGAAAAATGTATAAAAATGCAAAATTAATGGAACATGAATGCGATAACGATGAGGAAATGCCTTTCCAATGATGCCTTAGAAGTCTAAATCGGTAGATATTTGGCTGAGCTATACAAACTTCTCAGAAACAAATCTTCCAAAAAGCCTCAAAAATGGCATCAAATGCCTCATTATTTAAATTGCGTTAAAAAACCTTTAAAATTTTACACAAACCTTTTGGCTTCAACTCTGTTATTATCAGAATTTATTTTTGGAAAAAATGTTTTTAAATCTTATTTATTTATTATTTATAAAGAACTCAATTTCTGCAAATATTTTCACATTGGTCCAGCTCACGTAAATCTTAATATTTTTCCTAAATATTATAGCGAAATTCTAGAAATATGAAAAATTTTATAATTTCGGTGGAGAAAGCACAACTTTTTTTTGATAAGGCACACTAATTTTTTTGTAATATTAATTTCATGTGGTAACATAAAATAGAAAGAAATTTTACTGTGGCACTTTTTACTATTTTTAGCAATTTTACTACTTTCATTATTAGAAAATAATATTTATTTGCCAAGTACTGCTAATTCTTTCGCTATTTTAAATCATAAATCCGCTATTGAAGAAAAAAAATTTACAGCTCATTTTTATGAACTTCTCTTGAGACTTATTTTATACTATGCAAAATGTTTTGAAAATGCTTGAGAATAAGACAAACGCTTCGTGGGTAATCTGTCCTATACAGCTCACGATATATACAATACAAAGGTGGCGCAATCCATAAAGTGCTACTTTTTTGTTGAGAAGTTTAAAAACGAAACAACATCGGTACAGAAAATAAACAAAGCTTTGTACATCACTTTTAGCTTTCATAATTCTTGGCATTCCACTTACTTTCGCTTACTTTTCCTCTTCTTTCCGTTTGTTTATTTTTTGTACCGACTTCAGGTTTGGCGCAATCTTGTCAATTTGGTATTGTACAGTTGAAGTGATACTACTTCCCATTCAAAGTTTTGGAGCGTTGCTAAACTGTGTGCGATCTGCCACTACCTCGATGGAACCACAACGTCTAACAGGTGGTGGAATTTCAGTCACTTCCGACCCACTAACTGCTTTAATCCGGTTCTTCTTGATAGTAGCGATTCGAGTAATTAGATGATTTAACTCCAATCCCAACGAAGACACAGCAAAACCTTATTGGCTTTTAATCCCGCTTCCAGGCATCATTTGAGTCGGTACACCGCAACTAAGTCACTATATTTTTCGGCTGTTTTTCTCTCATTTAACCCATTTTTCATACCAAGTTTTACCTTCTATTTTAAGAATCGGTCGACTTCGTTACGTTTTAATCAAAAATTGCTGTCGTTAATTTAGTTAAAATTTTCTCTCGTGCCAATTTTTGTGGCATTAGTATATCGAGTATCTTCTTGAGATCAGCTTTTTTCAATTCGCTCCAGATGGTGTTGTGGCTCATATTTCGTTCCTGAGTCAAAAAATAAGTGGCTTTAACGGCTTATTCGACGATTGACTAATCAGAAAGTGCATCTCTTATGACATCCATATTAACGAAGAAAATTTTTGAAATCACCATTTTGCTATTGTAGTTGATTCAGTATTAGAAAGGTAAGGTTAGATTGGTATGGTTGCCCATAGAGAGGATACACTTGGACGAAAATAAAAAAAACGGGCTTTTTAATACCATTGCAAAGGAGATAAGAAGACTAGGAAGAAAGGAAGGAGGTAAGGAGACAGGGGGTAAATGTGTATTTATTGATGACGATCGAAGTAACTCAGTCCTTACGGTGGTGTTAGCCGTTTCGTACTGCTGACAAATTTCATCAGGTGTTTAGTATCAATACCTGCTATATCAATAGGCGTTGCAAAGGGATGAGAGCCAAGATACTTATATCATACCGCAGCTAAGGAGAAGGTGCTGAGATGATTCCACCTCATCCTCCATATTACTGATGCGAAAAGAACTCGAAGTAATGTCGAGGTTCACCCACGAAGTTTGAAAGCTGAGATGTTAGCAAAAGAATATCCCTCGAGCGCCTTCAATCCACTCGTGTCCTGATATATTTCGCGACTTGTGTATTTGACCAGCGCTCGCTGAGTTGACCCAAGACCCACTTCTCCCGTAGCAAATCGCAGGTAGTCAACGGAATCCTAATCCTGTCATTTCGCGAGGAAACTACCTCACTGGCCCCTGTCTGGCTACGACCAGGTACACAGATAAGTCTATTATTAAAGAATTCCGATACGATAGCAAGTGAAGTCAAGCATTTCCCAACCAGTTATTCGTTAAGAATAACTTCTGAAAACATTTAAATTTTTTAGAACCGTTTGGCACACATCAAAACCACCCGAAATACAACAAAATTACAAAGATAGGCATTAATCTGAAATTTAAAAGTTCACTGAGCGAAAATGTAAAAATCTTGCCTTCACTTGAATAGTTGATTTGACTGAAAACCTTGAGCACAAAAAAACACCCTTTATTGATACCTCAGATTCGGTTAACTCATTACTCGTGCATTTTAAGCTCATTGCTAGCAGACAAAGCAGCATATGGTTGCTCGCAGCAAGCCGCTTATGGTGCATCCAGTTATCTCTACAATCAGTTATGTATGGGTGCACTATCATACACCTTAATGCTATATTACTTGTACTCTATATATTCGTACATAAAGCGCTATGTGTGGCTTCAGCGCTCAGCATACTTTTTGCTAAGTAACCAAGCGTAGACTGTCTGCGTATAGGAGGTGGTTAATTAGCATTTTCAATTTATTCTCAATTCTTCTCTCTCACTTACTAACAAAACACGTCAGCGTATATGTAGAGGTAATGGCTGGCAAGCGTATAAATGCAAATGCTAGTGACAGCCACTCAAAGTGACAATGGATGTTACGCTAATTAAATCATTACCATTATCCAGCTTATTTTAATGAGTTACAATGACAAAAACCATGCATTAATTAAGGAAGGATACACAAAATCTACACTATGTAAGATATTATTAACTTTGTGATCTGGCATAGTGTCTTTTGATTGATGATGATAAGTTGCGTGTCGATTTAGTTGACGACATTAGACGTATTTGTATTGAATTTAAGCACAGCATACACATGCGCATACATACAAAGTTTGAGAAGATTATATGGGTTTATGTGTGCTTATTATTGAAGTTGAGGTGAACAAATTTGATATAGGGATGATACCGTGGGGAAAGTATTGAAAGTGAGGAAAAAAGTTCTGAGCATTTTCTGCTATATGTCGTTAGTGAGCCATATTGCCCGAAGTGTATATTGAATTAGGTTATGCAATGCGGGGATTATTAGAGGTTAGATAGATTATGTAATAGTTTTGGGATAAAAAATCGAATATTTTCTCGGTATATGGCTGTAGTGTCGAAATCTCGTAAAGTGTTGATCAAACAATTTAAAGATTATGCTCGTGGTCAAGGTGACCTTTCACACTAAAAAATTTGTTTCCTGTTTCTTATTTGTTCTTTTCACTTGTGAGTTATAAGGTGTTAACAGTGGAAGTCAGCAAAGTGAGAATTCGGTACATTTTACAGTTTTTCTTTGGCAAAGGCGAAAGTGCAAGCCAGGACAAAGTGCAAGTGTTTTTCTTATCGAACCACAAAACTTGTTGAACAACCTAGTACGTTTTGAGCATTTTCGTTCCGTGAGAGAGAAAAAAGATGTAAAGTAGAGGAAAGAGAGAGTACCTTATATATATCTTACATAGTACACTTTAGGCTATATTTCTTGAGTTTTCCCTTGTGGTTGCTAATTTCTAGTGAGAAATAACACTGCCTACTTTTTGGCGCTTGTTTGTTGTGCTTGAAGGAAATATATTTTTGGTGCCTACTTTCGGCGTTATATTTCCTTGGTGCCTACTGTTTGGGGCATTTTTTGGTCCCGATTTTCTGGCGTTTTTTTTTTGGTGCCTACTTTTTGGCATTTATTTCCGTTTACTGGCTAGTGCTTGTGCGTACTATAAAGTGCTATCCATTCCGGCGTCGGATTTATTGGTATTGCCTTGCGGTATTTGTGCCGTTGCTGCGGTCCTGGAATCCTGGAATCGCTGCGTTTGTGTGGGTGATACACGCTCGGAGTAGTGCGCGTTGTTGCCACGGTTTGCGTCCGGCGTTTACCTACACCGGTCGACCCTTCTCCGTTTTTGGTAAATTTTGTCTATTTGTATTCTCTGCAAATGTTGTGAATTTATTTAGATAAATATTCTTCTTCTCTCTCTCTCTCTCTCTCATTCTCTCTCGGGTCTCTCCCTCTTTCTTTGTCTGCCTTGAAAGTTTCACTTCTGTTGTGTGTACTACGCTACGCGCAGTTTTTAAATATGTATAACAAAAATTATCACAAAAAAATTATTTTTTTCTCTTGTTTTACTTCTGCTCTTGGCCACTTCACTCATTTATGAGGTAATTTTCGTCTCCATTGCTGAAAAGCTGTTGTTGCTCCACAGATGACCTTCTCTGCCCACGCTAACTCACTCAGCATGATTTTAACACTAAATGTAATTATCTGCTTTGTATATAAAACAACAAAAACAGGAAAAGATTAACTAAAATAAAAAAAAAATGTGATTATGCTGATGACTGTATTCTTAGAACAGGCATGCAGCACGCAGCACTTTCATTTTCCCAAACATTATCAACATTCACTCTTCCTCATTTTCATCTATACCTTCGTATAAATAAAAATTCAAGTGCGTGTCTGTGAACTGGAAAAAAATATTTTTTTTTTATTTCACATGGTCATTCGTAGGTAACCAAAACCTAATGAAGCGTTTTTGAAGTTTCTCTCTGTCTGTCATCTTGTTTGTTTGAGCGAACTTTCAAAATACCAGAAACGGTTTTGATAACACCGATTTCACTGGCGGCAAAAGGACTCTGCATTTTATAGGCTATTTTATTATTTTTCGTTGCACTACAGTAGATGCGCAACATGCGGGTATTGTCTGATTCTATTTCTGACGATGTAAATTTATTTTTCGATTCTAACGTTTCTTAAATAAAGATATAATTTTCAAAAATACAATTTTTTGTTTATGCGATTTTATTTAATTACTTCAGATTCATACGGTCTATGGAACGTATCTATAGTTATAATATGGGACTAGTACCCTTTTTTTATGCGATTTTATTACATTATTTCAGATTTATGTGGTTCTTAGCACTTTTAAAACGTATCTATAGTCTTACTATAGAACTGGTAGCTTTTTGTATGCTGTTTCTTACCGCATAAAAACAGAATCTACTGTATTTCGAAAAATTTGTATTTATAGTACGATTTTTTTCCAATCAGAGTAGGATTTCGCAAATATTATAGCCTATTATAGAATATAAATTGAGTTTTCACCAGTTGATTTTTGCTATACCACGGAGTACAAAATGCACAATCACTTAACCCTGTAAAAGTCATGTTTTTGTCCTGCTCCGAAAAGAGCGCAAAGCCTTGCGAGTATATATCTATCTTTATCTAGCACACACATTTCTTAATATTAACGCTTTAAGAAGTCAAGGCAACCAACCCCCGGACAAAGTTTCTAATGAGCCTCCTCTAAACTGGATAAAGAGGCAAAGCGAATGGGTATGGTGGTGAACGAGGACAAAACGAAGTACCTCCTGTCTTCAAACAAACAGTCGGCGCACTCGCGTATCGGCACCCACGTCACTGTAGACAGTTATAATTTCGAGGTTGTAAAAGACTTCGTCTATTTAGGAACCAGCATTAACACCGATAACAATGTCAGCCTTGAAACCCAACGTAGAATCTCTCTTGCCAACAAGTGCTACTTTGGACTAAGTAGGCAATTGAGCAGTAAAGTCCTCTCTCGTCGAACAAAACTAACACTCTACAAGACTCTCATCATGCCCGTCCTAACGTATGGCGCAGAAGCTTGGACGATGACAACATCCGATGAAGCGACGCTTGGAGTGTTCGAGAGAAAGATTCTGCGTAAGATTTTTGGACCTTTGCACGTTGGCAACGGCGAATATCGCAGACGATGGAACGATGAGCTGCATGAGCTTTATGACGACATAGACATAGCGCAGCGAATAAAGATCCAGCGGCTACGTTGGCTGGGTCATGTCGTCCGAATGGATACAAACGCTCCGGCTTTGAAAGTATTCGATGCGGTACAAGCTGGTGGTAGCAGAGGAAGAGGGCGGCCTCCTCTGCGTTGGAAAGATCAGGTGGAGAAGGACTTGGCTTCACTTGGTGTGTCCAACTGGCGCCGGATAGCACGAGAAAGAAACGACTGGCGCGCTTTGTTAAACTCGGCCAAAATCGCGTAAGCGGTTATAGCGCCAGAAGGCAGAACTAACAGCGCGGTTGTTAAGGCCGATGATGTCAATATCATCGGCATACGCCAGCAATTGTACGCTCTTATAAAAAATTGTGCCTGAGCGATTAAGTTCTGCGGCTCGTACGATGCTCTCCAACATCAGGTTAAAGAAGTCACACGACAGCGAGTCACCCTGTCTGAAACCTCGTTTGGTATCAAACGGCTCGGAGAGGTCCTTCCCAATTCTGACGGCTGCTGGTGTTGAGCAACGTCATCTTACATAGCCGTATTAGTTTTGCGGGGATACCAAATGCAGACATAGCGGCATACAGGTAACTCCTTTCCGTACTGTCGAATGCAGCTTTGAAGTCGACGAAAAGATGGTGTGTGTCGATTCTCCTTTCATGAGTCTTTTCCAAGATTTGGCGTATTGTGAATATTTGGTCGATGGTAGGCTTTCCAGGTCTGAAGCCACACTGATAAGGTGCAATCAGTTTGTTGACGGTGGGCTTCAGTCTTTCACACAATACGCTCGCTAGAACCTTATAGGCGATATTTAGAAGCCTAATCCCGCGGTAATTGGCACAAATTGCAGGATCGCCCTTCTTATGGATTGGGCAGAGCACACTTAAATTCCAATCGGCAGGCATGCTTTCATCCGACCATATTTTGCATAGGAGCTGATGCATGCACCTTACCAGCTCCTCGCCGCCATGTTTGAATGGCTCAGCCGGCAGTCCGTCGGCGCCCGCGGCTTTGTTGTTCTTTAGCCGTGCTATTGCTATTCTCTCTCTTCCTTTTTCAGCTCTCTGTAGCGATCCCACATGGCTCGCATTGCGCCCGATCGCAGCGTGGCTCTATAGGTGGCATCCTTTCTTTCTGCGGCAGCATGACATTCCTCGTTGTACCAATTGTTTTTTCGGGCTCGCCGGAATCCGATTTCTTCTTCGGCGGCGGTACGTAGGGAACGAGAAATGTTGCTCCATTGCTCGCGCATGCCGGGTTGTTGGGCAGTGCTCTCCGAGAGCAGGAGTGAGAGTCGAGTGGCGAATCTTCTGGCTGTCTGTTGTGATTGCAGCTTTTCGATGTCGAACATTCTTTGATTAGGTAGATGTGCGTTTTTTGCTGCACAGAGGCGGGTGCGCAGTTTGGCTGCAACAAGGTAATGATCCGAGTCGATGTTGGGTCCTCGGATCGTACGTACATCTAATACACTAGAAGCGTGTCTTCAATCTATCACAACATGATCGATCTGGTTTCGCGTTTTTCGATCAGGAGACAGCCAGGTGGCTTGGTGAATCTTCTTATGCTGGAGTCTGGTGCTGCAGACTACCATGTTTCGGGCCCCGGCGAAGTCGATCAGCCTCTGTCCGTT
Source organism: Anastrepha obliqua (assembly GCF_027943255.1). Taxonomy (NCBI): domain Eukaryota; kingdom Metazoa; phylum Arthropoda; class Insecta; order Diptera; family Tephritidae; genus Anastrepha; species Anastrepha obliqua. Next base: position 98,599,917 of record NC_072896.1, on the reverse strand, counting down.
ACCGGATGTTTCGTTGTGCAGGCTGAATTTTCCGACTGTGGGACCAAAAATTCCCTCCTTGCCCACCCTGGCGTTGAAGTCGCCAAGCACGATTTTTGTGTCGTGGTGGGGGCAGCGCTCATAGGAACGTTCCAGGCGCTCATAGAAGGAATCTTTGGTCGCATCGTCCTTCTCTTCCGTCGGGGCGTGGGCGCAAATTAGCGATATGTTAAAAAAACGGGCTTTGATGCGGATTGTTGCGAGACGCTCGTCCACCGGAGTGAACGACAGTACTTGGCGACGAAGTCTCTCTCCCACAACAAATCCGACACCGAATTTGCGCTCCTTTACGTGGCAGCTGTAGTAGACGTCGCAAGGTCCCATGGTTTTTTTTCCTTGCCCCGTCCATCGCATCTCTTGGATGGCAGTGAAGTCAGCCTTTACTCTCACGAGGACATCAACCAGCCGGGCAGAGGCACCTTCCCCATTAAGGGACCGGACATTCCAGGTGCATGCCCTCAAATCATAATCCTTAGTTCGTTTGCAGGGGTCGTCATCAGTATAGGGAGGTCTCATCCGAGGCTTTTTAAAACTTTTCATTGGGGGCGGTTTTTAAGTGGCGGGTCCCAAACCCAACGCACAACCAGCTATCCTGGAATGTTTCCCCTTCTCACGTTAGCTCACTCCCGAACGGATGTTCGGAAGCTACCCAGAGGATACGTGGGCTAATCCCGGCCGTTGTGAGCTGCTTGAACCATATGTAGAAGAATCGTCCTGGCCACTCGCAAGTGAATGGCGATCAGTAACTTTCCCCACTTGCGTGGACTTCTACACATGGAACCACCCTCCAAATTTACTCTATTAGTTTAAGTTTTTCTTCAGTCCACTGTTTGGCATATAGTTTTGAAGTTTCGAAGTTTGAACTTAACCCAATCACTTGTGCATTAATTCAATTGAGGTATTTGCACACATTTAGAAAACTATTTATATTTTATGCCTTTTTATTTTATGCCACCAATTTAATGGAAGTGCGCTTAATGCAGCCAGCAGGCTGTCACTGACACTTTCTCTCTGCGGCTTAAGTAATTTTGCTTTATTTTTAATATCGATTAAATAGCAGCAGCCACAAATCACTGTCGAACAATAGTGATGGCATCAAATTTTAAGCACTCAATGGCGTGCCGAAAAACCAACGCAACCACTCGCTGGGTCGCGGTAGACGTAGTGATGCGCTTGCACTACATTTTTTAGGCAAAATTTCCAAATAAATAAATGAAAATTTCTTTTTAAACTATACGATGCCATGATGTGTGCAGTTTCGTTTCACATTCCCATTGAAGCGATTCGATAAGTGTCGAAAAATCGTATTTCACTCCACGCTGCATCAACTTTTGCGTTAAAGTGGGAGCGAAAAACAGGATACTGGCGCAAAACGGCATCAATCATATGGAAAGTGTTTGATAATTTTAGGCCAATTAATCTTTTCAGCTTCCTTTTTGAATTTATATATTTTGGATTTTCACATACGTCTGCACCTGGCCACAAGAAAAAAATGAACCCGTGCACTCCTTGTGATTATAAATTTTCATATTTAGTATTTCTAATTTAATTTTGACTAATTTCCAATTTCGTTCTATAGAAAAAGCCATATGAGTTAAAGTTCCTAACTTTGGAAAAAATTCAGAAAAACTCATAAAATTTCCGCCCAATTTAGCTCGCTCGCAACGTCTATCGGTCTGGGTGTTGGATACGCATACGTATAATAAAAAAAACAGTCATGTTTTCATACAAAGACTTTAGGGGACATTAACGATGAAGTCTTAGCTTCCTTATAATGTAAACTTACGATGTGAAATGACGGTAAAGTCAAAACGAACTTCAGTTCTTCGATTCAGTCTCTCGGTGCCACTGCCAGAGGAACCAGCAGACTTTTTATATATTTTACATTTTATCCTACGCACGATGACTAAGCGATCTAGAAATGATACGTTAGATAGTGACAGTTCTGGTGAATATTACTTTGAGTCTAATAAGACGGAAGATGACGGCATTGCTTCGTCAAGTGGAAGTGAAATCCCTGCATTAAGGAATCCACTCAGGCATTTTAACATTAGCAGTGATAGCAGTTTACAGTTTACAACGTTCAAAAAATTTATTTTCTTTACTGCGCACTCTAATACCTCTCGACCTCAGCGACGCTCGCCCGTCGAACGGCTCCGTCCTCTAACCCTAACAAAGTGATGGCTTGAGGTGAATCAAAAATCGCGTTGATTTGTAATAAATGGATTGTCTGCCTGTTTAATTTGTCGACGGCATGTACATTACACTCAACTCTGAATACGATAATGTGATTAAAGAGAATAAAAATTTGAATGCGAAGTCGAGAAAATGGTCAATAGTGACAGCTCGTGAGAAGTTAGCAGTTCACTGATATTATGAGGGACACTGCACTATAGGTCAAATGGCTACTTTTTCTGTGCAAAATTAATTACAGGTAGAAAATCATAATATTCAAACCAAAACTAGTCAATAATTCACTAGTAAGAATAAATCTAAAAAAAAATGGAATTTAACCCTTTAACGACCAAAAATTAAAATTAACCCTTTTGCAAAAATTAATGTAAACGTGACAATTCAATTATTTTTTTTTTAATTATAGAACCCATTATTAATTCATTTTCATTTTGTAAATTTAAATTGAAGATGACATCTTCATTTTCATTAATTTCATCATATTGGTTGTTAAGATTAAATTCTTCGCAACATAATAGTTCAATTACTTCTGAAGGAAGCTTCTATTTAAGAATAGTGTGGAAATTAATGGATCAGAAGTATCGATAACGCTATTAAATACGTCTGATATACAGATACAGATTATTGGTGCGGTTGTTTCTGCGAGCGTAAAGCAATATGTCAGCTTTGTATATTTTATGGCGCGATTCAGCATCATCGCCAAAAGAATCAATTGAATAAAGCTCTTGAAAATATTTGGCTGTCGGCATTTGTATTTAGCGGCTGTAATTTAAGAATAATGGGGATAAATGTCGCAGTTTCTTAACTTATTTTCGCAGCGTATTGCGTTGTACTGCTCTTTTGAAAAATTATTTTGAAGAAGGAAAGCTAAAGCCTCATATGCAGAAAGTTGAATTGGCGATTTCGTAGCTTGAATACACATCTTCTTCATTTTTAATGGCCTTGTTGGGCTTCCCATACTTTCTTTCAGGATTGCAGCCAAATCGGTATTTCCTTGCTTACGAGCCGATGTTGGTGCGCACGAACAAGAAAATTAGTATCAGCTTTCTCAATTGAAAGGTCTGCGGCTTCTTTTCTTTTGCCAAATTCGGATTTTTCGCTGAATAGCACACGCGTACGACCATCAATGGTATTAATTGCTTTTTTGGGAATGCTTTTTACCACGAAACTTTAACTCCAAATTTAGCCACACATCATTTTGATCCTTAATGACGTTTATCTTTCTGTGGATTTTTTCCAATTTTGCCTTACTTTTACAGTAAAAAAAATTATTTTTTAATTAAATTCTTCTTCATTTCAACGGAAATATTAATGCTCTTAATTTTTCCAAGAATATTATTAAAAACGGCATCAAATTATTCTTTTTGTGAACGTTCTTTTCGCCATATTTCAAACATACCGTTTTTTTTATACCGAGGATCATTAAATAACATTCCATCTAGTTTTTCTGATTTGAAAGAGGTCAAATTTTATAGGGCCTCCAGAAAGTCAATGTGGAAGATAAATTGTATAACTTCAAGGTTATGTAGACTTAGAAGTTATTTACAAATGTAGCTACATAAATATAAAGCGTTTTAATTAAATACATATATATACTTACATGTATCGTTATTTTCCATTTATTTTCAACACAATTCGAGAAACGTGGACTCAAAGTTCACCAAGCACTGCTGAACTCATCGATTGACTTTGACGAGTGCCTGTGTAACGGTGCTTTTTATTAACTGTAAATAAAATCCACGCACCTTTGTTTTGAAGTATTTCTAATTACAAAACAACAAAAGTAAAAGTAAAACGGCACTTTCATTCTTATCACTTTTGCACCGCAAAAACGGCTATTTGACCTAATGTGCACTGGTATGGAGCAGCCGTGCAATTTTCGCAAATTCTTTAAAAACACTATGCAATTAAATATAACTAATCTTAAAATAGCAATGGATTCTGGTAGAAGGGTCAGCAAAAAGCAAACAACAAAAGAAAATAAATCGGAAAGTAAATCGGCATAGAAACTATGCTCTCAGACAGGGAGTTCTGGTAGAGAGCAAAATTGAAAATTGGGCAAAAAATTGAATTTTTCAATTGAAAATTTTAATTATTTAAGAGGTACAATTTTCATCATTTGGACATACTTATGATAAATCGACATAAGAAATTATTGATACTTACATTTCAGATGTATGATGTGTTCAGCAGTTCTGTGCAAAAAGTAGTGGGAAATATTTTCCTGGAGCATTTTAACCCTCTAACTCCTCAATAGATGTGTCTTTTTTGACTTTTTTGCGGAAAAGGGCAAAACTTACTCGTGAAATGGGAATATAATGGGTTAAAATGTACAACAAAGATGTTTATCATAAAATTCTATTATAAGCCTCTTAATACATCAAAGCTCAGAATTCAACTCAAATGCCAGAATCAGACAAAACAAAAAGTGCAAGGATTAATTTTGCTAGGGTGTGTTGAACAAATTGATTTGGTATAATTTAAATGTGAAAATTTGCTAAATTCAAATAAGTAAAAGTAAGAAAATTTAAAAAAAACCGTGGTTTACGAGATGCCATCCTTCGTGTTGACTTGACTATCTATTTTATTTTCAATCGCTTCTGTTTAATGCTAGCAGTTTTGCTAAGTCCAAAATACTCACCGAAAATCTTACGAATTCTAAAGAGTACAAAACTATTGACCAATCGATTAATTTGTAATTACTTTAGCTTAAGATATGCGAGATTTGTAGGTATATTAAAGGTATTACAAAATAAGTACTTGAGGAAAATGATTTTGAAAGATTTTTATTCGTTGCTATAAAATTTGAAAACCTGGGCTTAGTAACTTTTCGCTTTAAATTAACGATGTATTAGTTACCATCCCATTGTCCATTTTTTACTTATATATTCTTGCGATCAGATTCCAAATCTATGTAAATCTACCATAGTGATCGGCAGTTGCACTTTTCAGCGGATGGCGTTGTTCAAATATTTGGATCTCTCATCTCTACAGACGCAACATCCAAGCAGGAAGTTAAAGCGAGGCTCCAGGCGGAAAACGTGGTTTTTTTCGCTATCCAAGGCTCTAGGTTCCTCATTTTTTTCTAAGCGAACGAAGCCGAAACTCTATAGAACAATAATTAGGCCTTGCGTTGCTTATGCTTCTGAAAGCGTTTGGCAGATAAAAACAAGCTTAACATATTTGTTTTAAAAATTCTACGCCTCTTTCTTGGGCCGGTGTTGATAGATAACATCTACTATCGCCTACCTTACAACGATGCCGATTGCACATTTAGTTGATGAGCTAAACAACTTCAGTGTCTTAAGTGAGCTCGACATGTTATGAAGATGGACCTAAACGAAATTGCAAGAAAGCTTTACAATAGTAAGCTGTATGTGCCTTAAAAAAGGAGTCACCCAAGGAAACCTTAGATTCACACAGTTAATGACGTCATCAAGATGTTTGGACTGAAAAACTGGAGGATATCTGCAAAGCATCGAGATTATTTAACGAAGTTATTGGGAGAGGTCAAGATTCAACCCAGATCGTCACACTAACAATGAGAATGAGGAGAGGAGGATGATTGACTGCAGCTTCAAAGTAAAGTTGTAAAGCTATAGCATAACTTATTTTATTACTCCAAAAGCGGCTTGAAGAATGCCGTTGTGCCGATAAGCAGAAGCTCAGATCAAGCGGAGCCTCTGTAATCCATGTTATTGTATCGCAATCCCCACTTTTTGATTTAATTTTGAGTCATCAGTGTAAATGACTATGGAATCAACCTACAGAATCAGTACTGTGTTATATTCCAATTAATTTATGGAGGAAGATGAGAAGTGAAAGTAAGAGACGGAGTCGAGTAGTTGAATACCAAATTTTGTATTTTTGTTTTCAGCCACTTTGGCGATATTAGTGAGCTGTACAGTAAGACCATTAAAACTGCTCGGCTTGATACGACGGTCGTTGGAAAAATCCATGCAAAAATTAATACTACTTTTTTTTGGGGGTAAGCATTTTTCGTCATAGTCTCCTTTAGAAGTATACACTTACTCCACAGCAGTTTTATAGTAGTTCGTTGATTCATTCCAAACTATAGGCCCAAATCTGAAAAACAGTCATTCGTTTCTGTAATCATCTTTTGGGTTGAAAAAAACCTCTTTTCCGCCAGCCGTTTCTTCAAATTGAGAATAAAATAGTAGTTTAAGGGATCCGAGGGAGCTAAGTCTGGAGAATAGGGGGAATTTGAAATGAATTGCAACCTTAATTTCATTAGTTTTGTTTCCACAATTGCTGAGGCGTGAGCTGATGCGTTGTCGTGGTGGAAAAGGCCTGTTTTGAAAATTGCTTGGCTTCGTCGATTCGAACGAATGCCAAACACAAAAAAATATCCCGGTCTGGCTGAAATGTGGTGTGTGTTCTTTCAAGGGATGCTACTAACGAAACATAACCTAAATATGCGCGAATTGTGCCATCTTTCTGACTTTGCGCGGCCTTCTCAAACAACCGTCGTAATTTCATTTCCCCAAATTTCTCCATTTCAGGCAGTTAAACCAAAAACGATCCAGATTTTTAAGTCAAATATAGTCAGAGACATACCTGAGCCAGAACCAGAAGCAATTAGCATAATCTTTCAAAATGGGTCGATAGGATGTGCCACCGCAAAGCCGGCCAAAGCAGCCTCATAAATAATGTTCGATAAATAATGAGATTACTGGCTCCTTTTAAAAAGTCTCTAATACGAGTATACCAACAGAAATTGAATTTTGCTTATTTTATTTAATTTTTGAAGTTAGGGCACTCATTATACGAGTATAGCCAACACAAAATTTCGTTTGATTTCAATAATAAGTTGTAATATTCCACGTGCGCATTCAACGACCGCAACCGCACTTTTCCGCCACACACTTGATGCGCTAATTTGTTTTTAGCCTCAAACGTGAATCGCATTAGCGCATTCACCTCACCACACATGCACACACACAAACACACACACACTTAACCAAACGTAAGTACAAGCATACGCTTTAGAAAAGCACACGCCTAAGTCTGCCACATGTGCCCGTAAAGCCAATTCCCGTATACCAAAAAAAAATAAATTTAAATAAAAGATAAAAGGCAACTCGAAAATGCGGTGAATAACCAGCAAACAACAAATACGCTAATTAAGATATTTTCCGGCGGCTGATACGCCAAGAGCGCCATTTGGAAAAGCCGAACGCATAATGAAAACGTAAACTGCAAACGCAACAGTGAATGGCCTGGCGATCATTGCCACAGGCGACCAGCGACGAGTCTGAGTATCATTTCGTTTGCGAGGCTTGCGTTGAGCACCAGTTGATGCTGCGGCATATTTTTTTAATTGACTACTTTTAGGCGTTTTCCCACTGCAGACGGAAAACAGCATAAAAGCTGGCCTTTTCAATGTGTGTTTGTATGTGTGTGTGGATGGGGTGCTCGGAATTTGGTAGAAATTTAGTAGACATAGTTGTTTAAATTTGGTAAGTAAACGGCAGCCGGCCTTTAACAAACGCGGACATGGTCACGTACTGTTGTGTGCCAGCCGTCTGGTATGCTGCTTTATTTGACCATGTCACAAGATTAACCGCTTGGCAGCTGAACATAAAATGCTGACTTAAAATAAGTTGTAGAGAATTTAGGAAGTTTGATATAAAAAGGAAAATAAATGTTTGATTTTTTCTAATTTATTTTATTAATTGAAAAGCAAATGCGTGGGCGACCGCCACACAGTGTAACGAGTGTGTCTAAAAATAGTTAAAATTAAAGTAGTTTAGTAAATTTTATAACTATTTTGCTGAGTACCGCTCATAAATATTCTAATTAAGGGGGGACCCTCATTTAGACGGTCGAAAAATGCATCATTTTTGGGAATTTTTTTCTCAAGTAAAATAACTTCAAACGTTTTATAATTCATAAAGTACTTTAAAAAATGTCTTGACTGTCTACAAAAATTTTCGGAGAAGAAAAAAAACATTTTAAGTATGGAAATATACACCTCGTCCATGGCACCTCATTCTATCTGTGTACATTCTAGCGCTCTGAATTTTTTTCTGAAATAAAAAAACCAAATTTTTTTTAAAACTTTAGGATAATACCTTCGATGTGACATTTTGATTTAAAAAAAAAATGTCGAAATTGATATTTTTTACCCAGTTTTATGTTAAAAGTGATTTTTCATGCATAAAAATTGACTTTAAAATTACAAAAAAATATGAAAATCTTTTTTTTTTAAAAAACACTTAATGTCACATTGAAAACAATTTAATTATCTTTAAAATGAGCTATTGTAAAGCCTTATTGGTTCAATACAGCGTTCTCAATTGTGTACACAAAATCGAAAAATGATGTTTCGAGAAAAACGCGTTTAAAGTTTTGGATACAGGCGATCAAAAAATCGATTTTTTTGACCCGATAAATGAGGGTCCCCCCTTAAAAGGAGGCTGGAAGGTGATTCACAAATTGCTCTTCTTATTACAAAAATTAGTTAGCTTCTAGCTTTTTTTCCGTAATCAAATCCACATATATTTAGCCCTTCATCGCTGTTTCTCGCTTGCACTTGTGGTGTTCCGTTTCTGAGCATAAATTCATGAGAAAGGCATTAAATGACTGAAAGACTGCATGTAAGGGGTGGTTAAATTTCAAGGACCGATATTGAATGTGAACCACACCTAAACGTCAAGTTTTTTCTGCATTTTATTTGACATTTTTCAATTTCAGACTAATTCAATATGAACCATGGAAAGATACACAATCAAGCAACGCGTTAAAGTTATTCAGGCTTATTATGAAAACGGGCGTTCAAATCAAAATGCTTATCAAAGAAAATCATCTTCAATGATGAGGCAAATTTTCACCTCAGTGGATTCGTCAATAAGCAGAATTGCCGCATTTGGGCGAATGATAATCCCCAAGAGTGATTGCCGAGAAACCAATGCACCCAGAAAGAGTGACTGTTTGGTGCGGTTTATGGGCCGGCGGCATCATTGGGCCGTATTTTTTCCAAAATGAGACCGGTCAGGCAGTTATTGTGAATAGTGTTCGCTATCATCAGATGCTAACGAACTTTTAGTGGCCCGAATCGAAAGATATGGATGTGTACGATATGTGGTTTCTACAGGACGGTGTCACTTGTCACACAGCTAACGAAACAATGGTTCTTTTGCGCGAAAAATTTGACGGCCGTATAATCTCACGTCGCGGCGATACCAATTGGCCGCCAAGATCATGTGATTTGACACCGTTGGACTTCTTTCTTTCTTGAAAGAAAAGGTGTGCGGCGATAAGCCAGCAACAATTCAAGAGCTAAAGGATGAGATAATTCGGCGCATTAACGGCATAGAACCTCAATTATGCCTCAGCGTCATCGAAAATTTGGACCATCGGATGGAGGTGTGCCGCCGAGGCCGCGCCGGTCATTTGGCCAATATTTTGTTCCATACGTAATTGAACTATACGAGTATTATCATAATAAGGAGAAATGACAATAATTCCCTAAAAAATTGTATTTTATTCAGAATCAACACCGGCCCTTCAAACTTAACCACCCTTTATTATAAATCAGAGTAACTTTGAGCGGCTAATATGTGATATCCTGTATTTTATAATAATTTTTATAGTAGCAGCTGCTTTAAAATTTTTTTAATTGTTTGAAGTTTGGTACGCGGAAACAAAAGAAAATAAGTTCAGTGAAGAAAAAAGTCCGCAAAATCGATTTGTTGTTCAATTAGAAGCTAACAGAATGTGGACGTAGCAGGGCATTTTGTTAGGAAAAGGGGTAGTAGTTGGCTACAAACCACATTTTTGGGGGGTTGTGGACTTGCCTGCAGACCAAACTTCACTATACATCAGGAAAAACAAATATGCGAACTTAATGTATTTCAATTAGGATAAGTTTTGACACCTACACCCAAAAGAGAGGAAGGTGCTTTCTTAAGTGATGGTAGGTCACATCAAAAATTTCCATTTTACAATTTTTGGCCGCCGCTTACATGGTGACGTTGCACTGCACACCATGGCCGAATCGGTTTGTGCGTGACTACCATTCAGTAAGGCCCCGGGCTCGAAACATCTTCTTAGTATATTTGTGCCATGAAAAAGCTCTTTATCAAAAACCGAAGCTTTCTCATGGCACTCGGCGGTAAGGCACTGCCTGCCGAGGAGCAACTGCCATTAGAAAAACATCTTCTAGTCTTTGATATCTCATGTCTGGGTTCGAAAACCCGCGCTCTACCGAATGGCAAGTAGGTGCATAAACTCATTTGGCTACGGTGACCGCTGTATTCGTCCCATCTAATTTGAGGAATGACCTGAGCTAATGTTAAAATATAGAATATCGGCCGATTGCGACAGTATTGGTAAAAAGTTGTGTATCTTAAAGACCTTTCAAGAGAAATTGCAGCGAGGTCATATTGTAAGTCCTCAATGACGAATTCACACCACCTTCTAGACAGATAGTCTTTCTTTAAAACCGTTTATGCCCACTGTCCATCGTGGCCTCTGCTAAATGGCACGTAGCGCCGTTCTTATTTTTTCGTTTTAGTTCAATTCAGATTGGCTCCCATCGATCTAAAACGCTAAAACGCTTGTACATTACAGCATTGACCTCACCAACATAATTTTTGACCAGAATTACGAGCCTATAATCTCACCCGACCAAACTACGTACCAAACAGTAACTTTTTATGGATGTATTGCTAACTCGATAAATCTCACATCTCGTCTTTGGCCAAAATTAGGGACCAAATACAGCTTGTAAAAAGTGGTTTCAACGCTTCCAAAATAGCAATTTCAACGTGAGTGATAAAGATCGCGAAAGGTCACCGAAAACGATTCTCAACTACAACAATTATTGGATGCAGACGCTCGTCGAACTCTTGATGATATGACTAAAGAGTTGGATGTTGACAGGTCAACCGTCGGTAAACGGTTGCACGCGATGAGAATGGTCCAGAAAGCAGGTACTTGTGTGGCACATCAACTGAAGGAGGTGGATATCGAGAGACGTTTGGTGACGTGTGAGATGCTTTTTAAACGGCAGAAAAGAAGAGGTTTTCTGTATCGCATCGTAACTGGTGTGAAAAATTTATCTACTATAATAACCCTAAGTGCCAAAAAAAGTTGGAGCCTGCCAGGTGAACCAGGTCCATCGAGAGCGAAACAAATATTCATGCCTCAAAAGTTATGTTGTGCATCTGGTGGGATCAGAAAGGTCTCATCTACTATGAACTGCTGAAACCATCATTGCAAAAAACAGTATTTACTTATACTAACCAGCATTGAGAATCTCGAATAATTGGATCTTGTAAAGCTTTAGGCTCAAGGCGTGACGCAAAACCCACGTAGAGTCCAGTTATTGTGTGCGATGAGAAATTGTTTGCCCCTTTTTCATCTGCATGCTTTCATAAACAGCGACTATGTTGAGGCTTAGATTGGCTGCAGCCGTTGGAATGAATTACAATCATCTTTCAAAAGCTCCGATGTCCAGTCAACGAACAAATTACGTCATCTATGCTGATCAACTTTGGGTTCTCGAATTAATTGGATCTGTGCTATCGCAGGCACAAGTCCTGATGAAAAATTTGTTAAGTTAACATTCCTCGAGGGCCGAACACTTGAATTTTTTATAAGAAAGAAGAAGTCACCAAAAAAAAAAACAAAACAAAAAAATCCACCATACTTTATAATCAGTTGTAATTTAAATTTGAAATAAAATTTAGTGGGACATAAAACTGCATACCCAGAAAATTTCTAAAAATTATGGCTAAAAAGTTGAAAGTTTTGATAAAAAGTTAAAAGTACACAATTTTGAAACATTTTGAAAAAAATTTTAAAATTTTGAAAAATTGCGTACAAATTTTGAAACTTTGATTTATATGGTTTTTGTTGTAGTATAAACTATATTTTATAAAAAAATATTGGCTTATTTATAATTATGCAACGGGGTGTATATGAGAAAAAATCATTGAGGTACGAATTAATAGTGGTTAGGGAGAGTAAATTTTCCTAAAAAATTATTAAAATTAAATAGGAAGCAAATTAATATTCATAAATAGTCAATAATTCCCTGTGCTATAGTTATGAAAGTCCCCTTATAGGTATATTTGGTGTATATTTTTTCGTACATCCTTCAGTAAATTATTATAAATATAATATTTCAGATACCGTTTTCCTGTTTATCCTCTTGCGACTCCCAGTGACATCCACTGTGTCTCTCATTAAAGTGCAATCGACTTTCTTCTTTATACTTTTTCCCTTTCAAAACCCATCATTAGGCTTCTTCTTTTAACTGCATCACCATTGACTGACCAACTTTTGCCTCTGCCATGATATTCCCAGGTTTCTGAACTCGCCCAGACTGCGCGCCTTTTCACGTGAGATTCCTCTTCATTTCCTTTCACTTTGCTTTAATGAACTGAAATTCAATTACATGTACTTGTATGGGCGCGCGCAAGCAGCCGGTGAAGCATTTCCGTTAAAGTGGCATAAAAGCGACCAAAAATACCTACTACAACAATTTGTTTATACGCTCGTATATCACACACACACTTTGCTGCGTCAACTTTTGCTCGCACACTTCTGCTGATTCCTTTCTTTAATGGTTTTTGTTAAAATTTCGTTCGTCCTCAAGTATAAAATGGCTCAGCCTTTGTTGCTGCAATCATCACTGTCGGCTGTTGTCCGCCGCCGTCCGCTGCTGCTTTATCAGGGGCCTAGCTTTCAACAGCAGCAGCAGCAGCAGAGATGACATAATTATCATGATCATCACTTTTAACATCATCATCCTCACTTATATCATTACATTTTCATTTCTTAGACTTACCCGTTGTGAGCGCTATCCTTGGCGCCTTTATTGTCACTATGTACGTGTATGTGTGCGTGTGTTTCATGCGTAAATTTGCGCTTTAGTTAAGTGCAAGTATGTAAGAAAAACTACAACAATATTTGCACAAGCAGCAGCAACACAATTTCCAGAATCAGCAACATATGACGGTGCACGCCATAATATTTCCACTTTTGTAGAGTTTTGTTATGCGATACATTGGATAGGAAATTGCATGTGTTAGTATGGGGGATATGAACGTGTGTGTACAGGCATACCAAAAGCCTGCAAAGAAATACACTAGTAACGAACTGGTGCATTTTTGATGAAGTTTTAAGTGGAAATGTGACTAGTTCACATTTCATCTCTTTTTCAGTTAAGCAATAGGCGCCTGCCGTAGTCGAATAGGTTGATGCGTAACTACCATTCGAAAGTGTACAAGTTCGAATTTCCTTGTATGAAACACCAATTAATGGGAAAAGGTTTTTCTAATAACGGTTGCCCATCGGCAAGCGATAGCAAACCTCCGAGTGTGTTTCTTCCATGAAGATGATACTCCTAAGAAACCATCTGCCATTCAAAGGCGGCATAAAACTGTAGGAAAACAGCCAGACGTATACCTCAAATAAGAGGAAGAGCTCGACCAAATGCCCACCAGAGTTTGAGTTCTATAGAGTGATAGTCTAAGCAGTACCTGTTGTCCTCCGCTGCATGCCTTTTTCGATAGTATGGAACTAGAAGAAGTACTAAACACGACCGACTAGAGCAGGGAAACTTTGTGTAAAATTTCGACAGCTTCGTTCGGAAATATACTAGGCAAAGCAAAAAGCTAATAAATCTGCCTCGCTTTATTTCGACGATAAAATTAGCGTACTGATAATTATTCCCAAGCGAATGCTCAAATAGCCGTTTGGCTCGACAATACTTATGCTTTCATACACATTTCCGATCATTGGCCGCAAGAAATCACCTCTTTGCTTCGATATTGCTTTTGCATTGCATATTCTATTGCGTCAATAAACGGCATACAATTTTTTAAATTGACATGGAAATTTCAAATTTAATTAAATTTCACATAATCCAGAACACGCAGGCTTGAAATTGAAATTTGAAAAGGTCGAGCCAAGGAGCACCAAGAGATTTGGTGGCTCCTAAAAAGCTCAGGCTAAAAAGCCCATTGTATTTAGAGCTCTGGAAAGAGGGTAAATAGTTAAGGAGGGAAGGAGAAAAGTATCAGAGAAAGAGACAGGAAAGTATAGAGACAGGGATAGAGATAGTTAGTCCTGTGAGAATTTTCCAGATTCTTTGGCAAATCTGTAAATATCCTCCAGTTTTAGAGCACGAATATTACTCATTCTCATGACATCGGAACCGAAAAGTCGTAGACATGCAGGCTTAGAGCCCATTGAATTTTGGTGGAATAAAGTGCAAGTTTAGGCTTAGGCTCAAAAATCACGTTGATGTAAAAAATGTTTTTGCTGATAGTGTTGGGAGTTTTCTTCCATTTAAAAAAACGTCTGGCATTCTTTATACAGAGAAAATGCGGAAGACTTACTAAATGGGGAAATCCTGAGATTGTTTACATATAATAAAAAGACGATTTTACCTGAACTCAGATGAGGACATAGAAAAAGTGTATAATTCTAGATTTTCTGCTTCAAAAAAAAAAAAAGGAAAAAAAAAATTCTAAAAAAGCTACCAAATACAGCCTTTACATGGGATGACCGTTAAAACTACCGGAATAGTCACGCAGATGACTCCCCACTTGCTATAAAGTGTTGAGAACGTCAAGATATTGACATTGAAGGTTGCTCGGCAACACTTTGTGCTACAGTATTTTCTACAGATTGGCCGGTTTTTGGTCTGCCAGTCCCTTTTCTATCCTCCACAGAACCAGCTTTTTGAAATTTTTTCATCAGCCTTTGAATTATCGACTCATTAGGATGATTCTTCTTCTTCTCTTCATGATTGCCTGAATCACAGCTTTCTTTCCAACGCAGAGGGGACCTTCCTCTTCCTCTGCTAAAACCAGCTGATACCGTTTCAAATACTTTCAGAGCCGGAGCATTTGTATCCATTCGGACGACATGACCCAGCCAACATAGCCGCTGGATCTTTATTCGCTGCAGTATGTCCATGTTGTCATAAAGTTCATCGTTCCATCGCCTGCAGTCCATCGCCGTTGTTAACATGCAAAAGTCCAAAAATCTTCTACAAAAACTTTCTATGAAATACTCCAAGGACGCTTCATCAGAAATTGTCATTGTCTAAGCTTCTGCGCCATACGGATGGGCATGATGAGAGCCTTATAAAGCGGCGACGAAGTCTCTCTCCCACAACAAATCTGACGCCGAATTTGCGCTCCTTTACATGGCAGCTGAAGTAGACGTCGCAAGGTCCTATGGCTTTCTTGCTTTGCCCCGTCGAACGCTTCTGTTGAATGGCAGTGACGTTAGACTTTCTTCTCATAAGGACATCAGCCAGCATAACAGAGGCATCTTCCCAATTAAGATACCAGATATTCCAGGTACATAGCCGCAAACCATAGTCTTTAGTTTATTTGCAGGGGTGGTTATCAGTATGGGAAGTTCTCATCCGAGGCTTTGGTCTAGTTTTTTCATTGGGGAGAATTTTTACGTGGCAAGACCCAAACTCAGCGCACAACCAGCTATCATGCATTGGTTCGCCTGCTCACATTACCTTTCTATCGAACGGATGTTCGGAAGCTATCCACAGGATATTTGAGCGAAGCCCAGAAGTGGTGTGCTGCTTGGATCGTATGCAAAAGAATCGTCCTGGCTACCCACAAGTGAATGGCAATCAGAGACTTTCCCCACTTACATGAACTTCTACACACGGAATCATCCTCCAACTTCAGATCATTATTTCCACCAAAAAAATCTCGAATTTTGTGATATGTTGTTCTTAAAGATCGATCATTTTCATAACCAATTTCAGTGATTTTAACGCGTTCCTCTATCATATATAGGGTTTTTCAGTAAGAGCGCTTAAACTCTTGAACTTTTTTGAATAAAACACAAACGGTTTGACTTTTTTAACTAATTTTTTTTTTTTTATTATCGAGCTTGAACATATACATTTAAGTATGAAATTCGATTTCTTTTGGATGACCACCGCGTGCACGTTTTACGAAGTCCAATCGTTGAACCCAATTTTCGACCACTCTTTTGCATAAATCGGCCGAAATTCCAGCAATTTCGCGTTCAATATTGGCTCTGGGCTCACAAATCGTCGCCGGCTTGTTACTGTAGACCAATGACTTCACATAACCCCAAAACGGGACGGCTTGTTAAATGGACAGTAAAATGGCCGTAATGCTCTTAAAGTAGCAGCAACAGAACGATTATTTTCATAAAAAATTTGCACGATTTGCAATCGTTGCTCAAGTGTGTAGCTTTCCATGATGAAATGAAGTTTACAAATGACAAGCGAAAAATAAAAAATATTGCGTCGTTCGCCCTCCCTATCGGAAAAAAGTTGAAGCGCACCTTTTGAATAACCCTATACACCCGTCGGTTTGACAAATGCCAAAAATGGCATAAAAAATTTATCGTTTAGTCACTAATATCATATGAATAAATCATGAAAATTAGTTGTCAAAGAAGAAAACTGTCAAATCCCTAGGAAATAGTGCTGTCACTTTGTCTTGTTTGCTCTGATTGGCCTTAAAATTTGGCATAAAAACTTCCAGTAGATGTGCTATAACTTGCCCAGCTCCTTTCGAAATATCCTTTATTAAAAAAAAACAAAAACTTTGTTTCACTGTTCATATTTTTCCTGCAGGGTAAGTGCCCTCTAGAAACCGTACTGTGTCTCTCTCTTAACTGATGTTCTTTGAGGTAAGAAGAGCCATGACAAGCTGACTTTAGTGCTTGCACACTGAGGCACAACTTTTGCCAAATTTTAGATTATTTTCTTTTAGAAAATCTACTTTCATGAAAAACAGAAAACGGGTTTCAATACATAATTATTATGCTAGGACAGACTGTGATGTAAGCTTAGTGGTTAAAAGGAAAATTCACTTTTTTTTTGTAACGCCCGTTCAATATAAGTTTGTTGACCTTCTCCTTAGTATTTCTATTATATTTCTAAATATTTACTTTTAATTTTTCTCTATTAACAAGAACAATTCTTCAGACAAAACTTAAGTATATAATTTTCATTTCTTTAACTTTAACTTTAAACAAAAAGCAACTGCCGGTTTCTTACAGTGACATTTAGTTGGATCTGCTGTGCAACAGCAACCTCCCCAATGGCTGATGTGACTTGCTGACATTTTTCGCATATGTTGAGCACTTGACTGCCGTAAAATTGCAGCACTTTTCTCAACATAAAACTTTCAACGCAGTAAATCACTTTAAGTTAATCAAGTTTATTAGAAAAAAACAAAATGAAATTATCTCGGAAGAAAAAGCGGCTGAGCGGCAAGGAAGGCGAAAAGCAGATAAAAGCAATTTAACTTGAACGAAACTTAGAAGAAAGTGAGCTGTTGGTTGTAGATTTTTTATGGAAAAGTCTAAATAAATAAAGAGAAAATAATGCAGGGCGTAATTTTTTTTTTAATTTATAAATATATGCAAGTATGTGTATGCACACATATTTATGCTAGAAAATAGAGCGTTGAGGGGAAATAACGAAGCAGCAGTATGAAAGACGCAAATGCGCTTATAAGTAAATGAAAAGAAATTTAGCAAATGCTTGACTCTATTGAAGAGCCTTTGGGATATACAATATTTCATATTTCATCCACTGGTGCGTAGACGAATGATTCAAGCAGGAGTTATTCTACTACTCGCGGGCTTGCCACATACGTACAATCATTTTTTCGAGAAGCTTTAATTTACCAAACTGAAACCACACACTCACCATGAAATATAAAATATGATTGTACCTGTGTTAAGGTAATTGTTATTGCAAATGAAAATAACTTTAAAATTACATAAATATGTTTTGCAATTCTCGGCATGTCAGTCAAAACGACATACATTCATCTTCTCCTGAAAATTTTCCATCTAAAATTGTGGTTTCCAGGAAGTTTTTCTTGTTCATAGTTTGCAAATTTTCCAAATCATAATGAGCTGATGTTTGAGATATGTATTTCAACTATTTGGAATTCAGTACAAATAATCTGGCTTCATGTCATTTGACAACATAAAATGCATATATTTGTCATTATAATTTCATGCCACATCATTTTCATTTAAATGTGGATTGCCTTATCCAAATGTGAATATTCAAACATACGGCTTTATAGCTGGCAAGTCATGTGAATTCGAGAATTCGGTTGAAAAATTTGCCAACTTGCGTCCATATTATCTACTTATTCAGTTTAAAAAGAATTTTGCAAAAAATATTTATTATTACTTGACAGATACGAGTAGACCCTTCTTACACAGACTGTCTAACAGAAGCGTGACTGGTGAAATTTAAACTTAGAATTCCGTTATAAAAAAAAATTCTAAATTGAAAAATTAAAATGCTAAATACGCGTATGCCTTTCGCAATACGCGCTGTGCAATTTGTTAATTTTGTGAAAATTTTAGAAAACGTACTTTGTTCTTACAAAGTGAATTCAACGCATCAAAACCGATTTGAAGAAAAGTTCCCACGTACACACCCTAGAGTTCAGAAAATGGCACGTGCATCTCCTACAAACTATTTTAAGAAATCAAAGACGTTCATAAATGGGTTCAATGGTATAGCGAAGCTCAAAACATTGACAACTTCCCCGGACGAGGCGCACAAAGAAACACCTCTCCAGAGAAAGATCAAAAGATCAAGATCATTGCGTGAAGCTTATTACCATTATTACCATCAGCAGGCAAGAGGTTTGAAAGAACTGGCCAATATTGGATTTTACAAGAAGAAAACGATGCAAGACATAGAAGCGGAAGGCGTACTTATATAGAGTGGAAACAGCAGTCGCCTAATGCCGACCCAATTGAAAATGTTTGGGCAATAGTTAAGCAAAAACTCAAAGGAAAATAAATTTGGACGGATAAACAAATAATTAAAACCGTTACCAAGGCAAATTCAGAAATTGAGCAGAAATTAACACAAAGTATGACTCGAAGATGTGCAGTGATTATAGCTAATGGTTGTGGCTTTATAGACTTTATCGAACATATTGCATATAATAAATATTATAAGTCCATGCAATGGAGTTTGTTAAAATCGAATCGGTTAAATGGTTTCTCAGTTATGGTGATTACGCTCCTATTAGGCAGACTCTACTTATTGATGTGCAAATTATCAGATATGGAATTCAGAGAGTATTCGTTTTTCTTACATATTTTGCTTTCCTACTTCACCCGTTCAATCGAGAAAGACTCGATGAATTTTTTTTTTCAAAATTTTTACAGTAATGGGAAATAATTGTTAAAGTTGTAAAACAAGAAAACAGTACTCAAAATGGTTGTGTGATTTGTTGCAGTTTCGGAAAGATTAAATTCATAATACGAATAACCCTTTGCAAATCGAAGCATTCAGTGCACAGTTATTAGCTTACATACAAACATATTTGCAGACTTTATTTTATGAGATTTGGAAACTATGCACTTTATTCAACTCCAAAAACTTTGCAAACTAGTTTCTATTATCTGAATGAAATTGTTCGAGAAAATCCAACAAAATCATTTGGTAAGTTCAAAATCATATGAAACTTAAACAAAAATTGCTATGCTTTGATAAATCTGTTGTTCATTTATTACCTCCAGATGAGACTTACAGGGTGTTAGCAATTAGAGTCAACAAAGAGAAAAATCGGAACATTTTACAGTTTTTCTTTGACAAAGGCATAAATGCAAGCCAGGCCTCTGAAATTGTGAATGGTGATTATGGTGCCAATATTGTAACACCTACTTACGGGCAACTTTGGTTTCGTTCATTGCGTTCAGACATTCATGATATAGAAAATGTCAAAAATGTAAATAAAATCACAAAAATTATCGAAGTTGACCTACATGTTAGTAGTCGTAGCACCGCCCAGGGGCTAAAGATCGACCATAAAACAATTTCAAACCATTTGCGCAAAACTTTAACGTAATATTTACTTTTAAGTAGTTGAGATACATATATTCTGGGCAGCGACTTTAAAATGATTTTTAGTATATATCGACTTCAGCGGCATAGGCAAAATAAATATAAATAGTGTGCATTCCTTATATGAAGAAGCGCTGCGCATTTTCTCAGCAAAAAAAAGATACCAGTCTAACGGTTAGACGCGATAAAGTGAAACCTTCCGTAAAACAAACTGAGGGAGAATAAGACGAAAGCAGCATTAGGAGCGGGATAATTATAAGTTCATTATAATATTGCTATAAAGTTCATATTTTATTTTCTTCATTTTATTATTATTCATCCTCAATGTTTTCAATTTCAACAAATGATACGAGTGGCTTATGATAGCTAAAATATGATACAAATGCTTTGGTTTCGATGTTGTCAACATATCTTTGAAATATCGCGTCAATGGTTGTTTTTGATCGTGTTGTCGATTCAGTGCGATTGTTACACATTTTTAAATTGAATGTTGTATTGAGAACGTCAATTAAAGGAACCGCTGTGTCCAATGCAAAATTTACGTTAAAATCGCCACTTAAAATCATTGGAACTTTATCGTAATCTTTTCTAAGTATCCGCGATACTTCTAGTGTATACTTTATTAAATTTTCGTGAATGAATTCCGTGATGCTATTTATTGATTTTTTTTTCTGTCGATATTCACGACACTTTTCGGCATTATTTTTCGACATAATTGCGGTAAATATTTAAAAATGAAAATATTTACGAATATAAAAATACACACGCGGTTGCTATTATGAGCATCCCCAGCAAAACCTGCGTGACCGAAACTCTAACACAATTACATTTTTTTGAATGTTACAAACACATATTCACGCAGGTTTTGCTGGGGCGTGACCGAAACTCTAACACAATTACACATATGCACTCGTATTTGTTTGAAAATCGACTTTTTTTTGGTTCTCCGTCACCTTTGGAAAATGTGTAAACAGTAAGCAAACTTTATTCATATATTTTTCCTCATTTTTGCATCAGTAAAATTAAACAAACGCCGTAGCCGAATGGGTTGGTGCGTGACTACTATTCAGAATTCACAGAGAGAACGTCAGTTCGAATCTCGGTGAAAACACCAAAATTAAGGAAAACTATTTTTCTAATAGCGCTCACCCCTCAGCAGGCAATGGCAAAACACCGAGTGTATTTCTGCCATGAAAAAAAGCTCCTCATAAACATATCATAAAATAACTGTATAAAAAAAAATTTTTTCTTGTGATTCGAACCAAGGATTTTGGATCGGAAGTTCACATTACTAGCCGCTCGGCTATCGCGCCATGCTATCGGCGCTGGCCTAAAAGTTATTTAGTTCGTCGCTACGTTTATATCAACATATAATGTAACGCTTCGTAGCCAAGAGTGTCGCTTTTTTCGTTTCACTTTTTCTCAAATCACTCCCAACGATTCTAAAGAAGTTTTCACTTCAAAAAAATTGTAAAAATCAACACAAGTCTTCGTCAAATTTTATAAGCTTCGTACAAAGTTTGAGACTTTGATTAGATTTTTGTTCAAGTATGAACTATATTTTTGTAAAAATAAATCATATTAAAAAAATAAATATATAGCCAAAACTTGTCAAAACATATATTCGAAGTATAAACCAAACCAGAACAGATAAAAAATACAACTTTTACGGAATATATGTACCGGAAATGTTTAGAGAAAATAAAACAGAGTTAAATTTCAGGAAAATTTATTTTATCTCCTTCATAATATGACCCGTCTGAAGCAACACACATGTGCCAACGTTTAACCCAGTCCTCCATGCACCCCTGGTAGGCCGGCAAAGGGATGACCTTCAGCTCCTTCGTCGTATTTGCTTTGATATCCTCCATCGACTAAAACCTTCTTCCACGAAGTGGTAACTTCAACTCGGGAAACAAAACAAAGTCGTACGGGGCCATATTAGGTGAATACGGTGTTTGCACGATAGTGTTCACTTGGTGTTTGGTCAAATAATCCAGCACAATTTGGGCTCGGTGCGATGACGCGTTTTCCCACATTTCCGGCTATTTGCAACGTACAGCATCTTTCAAGCGCTTCAAAACGGATAAACGATATTCTTTACTGACTGTCTGGTCCGATGGAAAGTAGTTATGGTGCACTATGCCTTGGCAATCGAAGAAAACAGTCAACATCACCTTCCTGATACTTTTTGATCATGGGGTATATGGAATCCAGTGCCACATTTTGGGCCAAGCTTTTTCAAAAATATTTCTTTCTAGGTGTTGAAATATATTCCGCTACCTCAACTGCTGGCGTGGAAGCGCTTTTAAATTTTCCACCGCTACCTTTAGCAATACAAGAGGAAGCTACTATGCAAGCACTCTTTTTTCATATGAAGACAAGCTTAAACCAGGAGATCTTACTGCACACCTCAATAACTTGAACAGGGTTCAACATGTTGTACGAGTATGCATAACCCAGGCGAATGACCACACGGAACCCGTACTCAATTTTATAAAGAGATACAAGGTTATCTTCTCGTCTAGGGAAGAGTGGAACACGAACACAACATGGACAAATGATGACTTCCTCAAATGGAACAGATGGTTCCAAAACGCTACAAGGAGAAGGAACAGTAATAGTGGGGCCTAGAGCACACAAATTCCTAACCATAAGTACAGATACCACGATTTTCCATGCTATAGAATGGGCTCTTCAAACAGAATGGATCTCTAATCAGCTCTTCGCCATAATGGAAACAGTAAAAGTCATATCCAAAAGAGTGTTCGAGGAAGTAAAAATTAAAATACTTTCAGACAGCCAATTGGTTCTTAAGGCATTGAATAGCTTCACGTTCAAAGTCAAAAGTCCTAATAGAGTGTAACAATGCACCCAACAAACTAGCCACTCGTAATCAGGTCTCACTGATTTGGGTACTAGGACCGGAGGAACACGAAGGAAACGAGAAGGCAGACTTTTATGAATAAAAAACGGGCAGAAGGGCTGTTTATTGACCAACCCCAGCGGCACAAGTGGCCTTAATCACTCCAAAAAGTTTTTGAACTTCAACTCCAGCAGAGCAAAATCTGCTCTAACCCTAGATAAAAAGGGCCTCAGATTACTCTTTGGAGCACTTACAGGTTACTTTGCCTGTAAGAAACACTTTAACACAATAGGGTAATCTGGTACAAGAACACTTAATCAGCAACTGTGAGGCCACAGGAGTCACAGAATCCTGGGCTCGTATCTACTAGAAGAGCTCTTACAAATGCTCCCTCCTAAGAAGCTGGTTCGATTTCTCGGTATACTAAATAATTATAATTAAATGATTAGGGGCGGACAATAGATCCATCTGGTCGCAGTGCATAAAGACCTTAACCTAACCCGTACAACCATTACCATTGCCATATTCCGCTCTTGAACCAAATCTATTTTTCTATAGCTCCTGAAAACATTTATTCATTAATAAGAAATTGAATTTTTTGGAATATATTCCTCTCGACGTCACCTTCAGCGTCAAGTTCTATTCAATAATTAATTTTTTTAGGTAATTGAAATATATTTCAAATTGCGCTATAAACATGATTTTGTGGAGTAATTCGACATCTGCGCCATCTAGCACCTAAATGAGAGCTAAAATTACTCACGCGGTCATATTTGATACGAACCTACTTCACATCAATTGGAATGTCTGCACCAGCTAGAATTTGCATGATAACACACGCACACCTGCCTTGACGCACAAACAGAGATACAGCCATGCGGAATTTAGTAGTGCAAGGAGAATGAAACAAAATTCTTAAGTAGCGCGTCAAAAAGTTTTCATTCGCCTTAAGAACGCTGAAGGTATGGTAAATATTTGTGGTTCAGCAAAACTTTCGCTTCAAAATTGTACGACAAAAACAAAAAAAATTGCATTCTGAATACCACAAATTCATGCACCACTCTATCCCAATTATTCGCATATATATTATATGCACTTCACTGCCTTTAATTGCTGCATCGCCTGCACATCATCATTACACCCTTTCGGGTTGACCTCAATACCGCACAAATTTCCGCCTGCGCCGCCTTGCAGTAACAGAAGCCATGCACCACCAGGCGATATGCCGGAAATAAAAGAACATTTAAATAGGAATTACAAATGATTGCCACATGAAACCAGAATTTACTTGCAAATATACTTGCGGTCGTTGCAACTGTCATATTTGGGTACACATTTGGGCTTCACACAATCATTGTTTCACGCTGCAATTGTTGAGTGCTCGCATGCCACTCATCCACACCATGGCTGTGGCACTTGTGTTAAACTACTTGTACATTAAATTACAGCGACGAAAGGAATATATTTACATGTGTGTGTGTGTGTGGTTGTTAACAAGTGACACATGAGACGCCGTGGAGAAGGGCAAAAGGATGAGTGAGTGAGTGAGCGCATGAACTGGCTAAGGCGGTTAGTGATGAAGTTGAGTACCGGCGCATATTTGTGCATATAAATTTACCATCGGTACAAATTGCATTAAGAATTGCTTAATTTTCACAAAAGTGCAGCAAGCGTATAGTAAAGAGGGACTGATGTACATACATACATACGTACAAGTAGTACGAGTATATAGTAGTAGTAGTAGTGGTTGTACTAGTGGTAGAGCTAAGCAGCGTCGTACCGAGCTCGAGCTCGAGTTCGAGCACTAGAGACGTAACAGACGAAGCGAATCGTAGTGGCGCGCACTGACCTGGATCGCATTGTGAATGCACCGCACACAAATTGCATTTCGGTTGCTGTTGCAAAAGTGTACTGAGCGAGCGAGCGAGCGAGCGTACAAGTTGGTGAACAATGGCAGTGTAGAATATGCAAAAGAAAAAAAAAATAGAAAAAAATAACGAAAAAAGCCATATATCATAATAGGTAAAGGAGCACATAAAAGCGATCCAGCGTTTAGTTGTTGTTGTGGCTTAGCTCAACGGAAAGCGTTGCGTTCAAGGTCTACTCTACTCGTGTACGCACACACACACAAACATAAACACATCTCTGTGCATGTTTATTGCGAAATGGCAAGCAGTTTCATTTAATTTGTTTGTATGTACTGGCATGCAAATATATTCGCATGAAATTTACCCACGTAAGTACATTAATATTCACCGTAATAAAATAAACGTCATAAAGTTACATAAAACCACCACAAAGAGATACATTCTTCGTATTTGCACAAACGTTATTAGAGCATGCCTTTGTGGCCGGTTGGAAAAGAATTTTCTCAGAGGACTAATGGTGAACTAAATCCTAAGATAAGAGTATATTGCATCGCTGATGTATACAGGGTGCGTACGGTAGTTGAGGACATGCCTAAGTATGGCTATAACTTCCCGAAACCATTATTTTTCTTTTTGCTCTTTTTCAAATAGGACAGTCGCCCATGCTCGCCCACAACTTAACTCAAGAAATGAAGAGACATGCAGTTATCGACGCTGAATCTGCAAGCCACACCGTTTTAGAAACCTCACATTTTCTTAAGTGCGTCCGTTCATTTGTCCATAACTTTCGCCGTACATTGGAAGCATCAGGCGGTGGTGCGGAATGTGTTGCAAAACGCAAAAAACACGGGGAACGTTCTGGCATTCTCCGATCTGCGGAATTTCTGCAGCGAGTGCAAGCGATCATTGACGAGGACCCTTCAAAATCAATTCGGGTCTTGCGAGTGAGTTTAATGTTTCTCAGGTTTTTATCCGTCGAGTTGTTCATGAATATTTCCGATATAAGACGTCCGTTATTCACAGAAGACAGTTTATGTCGGATCAAACACGAGAACAGCGAGCTATCTGATCAACACACCTTCTAAACAAAATTAAACACCCTAAAGCGGCTGAGAAGCTATGGTTTTTTTCTAACAAAATACATTTTGATCAACAGCAAAAGCCACATGCAGAAATTTCCATGAAAATGACAAATGGCTAGGTTCCCATCCTACAGAGGTTCTTATTGTCAAGCACACAATGTTTCCAACCACTGTTTGTGGTTTTAGGTGTTGTGAGCAACAAAGGGCATGGACATGTCTACTGCACAAACCGAGATTCTGCAAACAGTAGGGGAACCCTTGATTGATAGTGTATGCGTCGACAGTTCATCCTTCACTCAAAGCGATAGCAACACAAGATTGCATAGCTGAAAATTTCCATTACCCCATAACACCGAATTTATCATCATCATAACACAAATTCTTCTCAGAAGGCTGTTGTTAACACCATTACCAGTCATATGGATCGACTAGAGAGCATTTGATTGAGTCATGCAATCCTTTCTGGACCCAGCTCGAGGGAGTTAAAGAAGCTATTCATAGATGTAAGGAAATTCATTATTTTTACTTACAATTTTGTGCAAATGGATTTTTTTTGTTTTTTTTTTGTTTTTGTTTTTTTTTTTTTGTTATTTAAAACTTTATTTTGTATTCTGTCTATACTAACAATTCTTAGAAGACATTTTACAAATATTTGGTTACATTTAACAGTGGCTTTGATATTAGTATTAAAGGAATATTTCCAGTGAAATATCCTTTCTATTAAATAAATTCAATATTTTATAGATGGCTCTTGGACGAGCTGAATTGGTGTTTTTCTTTTCAACCTTAAAAAAACACATGATGGTGACATGAGGGTAGAGGCCAGTTCATTTGGGTGCGATTGAAGTCGATTTCGGTATTTACTGGTTACATTTTGTATTTCCTCTTTTATTGAAGGACTTATCTTGGACTGAAAACGCTGCAGGATTTCCAAGTTTGAGTTTGACGCAGTTCCCCACAGTTGGATTCCGTAAGTTCAGACTGGTTTTATCACAGATTTCTAGAGGATAAGTGTGTTGTCCATTGAGAGGGTGAATTTGCGGTTTAGCAGCCAGTACATATTACGAAATATTAAACCTAGAGCTTTCCTTTTTGTAAAGATATGCGTTTTCCACGTAAGCCGTTTATCCAAATGGATTAAAACTGTTTTATTTTGATGCTATTGCCACTAACTTGCCGATCAACATCGGTTATTTCTATGATTTTATGGAGATTTTCGACGATGGACCTGTGCGAAGTGCTTCTTAAATATCCAATATAAAGGTATGTTCTTTGGTATCAGTTGCTTCATCTATTAGCCACTTGGTAACGCTTGGCGAGAAGAAGAGGCCTATGATAAGAGTATGTTGTGTAAGAAATTCGTAAAATTGCATCAAAGTTTGCTTAAAATAGAAGCTAATTAGTTTTACTTTCAAGTTGTCATCACAAGCCATACGCACCCTGTATGTTTTGTTTTTCCTTGTTCACTCCTCTCGGGAGCGTAGGGCCACAACAAGACTCAGTCTTGCGTTGGTTTTGCTAATCTATTTTGATTTCTGAAGGGGTAGGTGATTAGCCTGCCGCTGCCAATCCTAAGTAGTGGGAATGCCCACCTGTCGTTGCTTCGGAACAATGAATTCTAACTGCTTTGAACGTCATCTGCGTTCCTCTTTTTTTTGGCAGAAGGATCACACAGATGGTTGAGGGCTTCTCTAAATTTAGTGTGCCTGCGCTATTATCGCGATTGCCCGCTTCCTCGTGCTGGCGCCACTGGTGAATTATGTAACCGTGAGTTTTTTCTTTCTTTTTGCTTGTTTTCGCAGTCACAATGCAAATAATGTGCTGACTATTGTGCGGGTGTAAGGATGGGAAAGATAAGTTTTTTGGGGTTGAGGAATGAGAATTTTTTTTAGAATTAAGGAAACTAGGTAAATTTGGAAAAGTGCGAGGACCGTGCTTTACATGGGATTCGAAACCATAACCTCTGGGATGGCAGGTTAGTTTACTTACGCTAGACTACCGAGGCAGCTCTTTGTATGTAGTATCTGTATTTAAGCTGCTGGCACGCGTGTAGCGAATTCGTGTTTTTTACCCTAGTTTTAAGATTATAAAACTGTTCTTATGTCAAAGATTCATTCAAATTCTTAGTAACAGTACCGTGTGGAATAGGGTGGTAATACTATCTTAGACGTTTTAAGTCCTTTAAAGTCCAGTGTATTGGGAAAAATTTTGTATGTCCTATCCATCAAGTATGCTCTGATGGTTACTTGAAATTTGTATTGAACTAAGGAAAAATTACTAATAAAGAAATCCATTCTAAATGAATTTATTTACCATGGTTAGAGGAATCCAAATTAGGTCAAATATACACCATTTTCTTCGATAGTTTCCCATTATTATGAAAATATCCATCATTTCTGTGCAAAGGTTTGCGACGCCGCACCACCATTTTCGCTTGAGGCTCTCGCAAGTAACCTACTTTTTTTCCTACTACTACTCCTTTTCTTTTTAGTAACCCTTCGCTTCAGAAATGATTACTTTCGATTTCGCGCGTCAGCAGCGATCCGCAGAAGGTATTTTGGTTTATGAGATTTTTTTTGCCACAACTTGACTATCCATATGTAAAACTCCTTTTTTATGTAGCTTTATTCAATTAATTTCAAGCGAGACTTGTACAATGTTTAGCGCGTGGGCAATCAATAAGGTATTTAGTGGATAGTAGAACACGACGGCTTCCATTTTTGTGATTTTTCTTATTATTTCGTCAATTGACCTTTCAGATTAAGATGCGTTTTTGGCATCGAAATTGTCGAAACGAAACCGACGAAGTCGAAATTGCGCCTGAGTAAGTACTACAGTCAGTATGGCTGGCACTGAGTAGAAAGGGAGTTCCCGCCAAGATAATCCACCTCATCAAAGCCCTTTACAAGAACTCCGAACTGGCAGTGCTTCACAAAGGCGATATCAGCGATCCATTCACTACCAACACAGGTGTAAGGCAAGGTTGTCCCCTGTCGACCCTTCTCTTCGCCATCGCCCTTGATGACGTCATGAGCCAACTGACCCTGCACAAGAAAGACATCATATGCAGTTTCACCAGGCATCTTGAGGACCTGGACTTCGTCTCTCTCACAAACTTTTTGACTTGCGCGCGAAGGCGGACAAACTAGTCGCGCTGGCACGCACTGTCCGACTGGAGGTCAACATCGTCAAGGCCAAGGCCATAGGACGCAACCACATAACGCAAGGCAGATATTGGTTGACGGATGCCCGGTAGAATTCATTGAAAGCTTCTGCCGGCTAAACAAAGCAAGGGCGGCATTCGGGCGAATGTATCTAGTAGGGGGGAGTTCGCGAATCTCCAGGTACACTAAACTACGAAAATTCGGCTCATGCGTAAAGTCAGTATTGTTGTACGGAAGCAAAACATGGCTGGTCGCTAACACCATCACATAGAAGCTACAATTCTTCATTAACAAATGCCTCCTCATCATCTGCAGAACATTTTGGCCACACAACCATCCGTAATGACGCACTGTGGAGATTAACGAACGAGGAACCCATTTTTAAGCAAATTAAATGCAGAAAGTGGCAATGGATAGGTCACACATTGAGAAAACCACCAGATAGCATCACGAGAATGACACTGGACTGGAACCCGAAAGGGAGCAAAGGTCGCGGTCGACCAAAAAACACTTGAAGAAGGTCGATGCTGCGCGAACTAGCAGATGCCGACATCTCATGGGACGGTGCAAAAGCAACATCACAGAAGCGTGTACGATGGACGAGTCTTGTCGAGGCCCTATGCTCTCGAGAGGAGTGAACAAGGAAAAAATGTATTACAGTATCAGGACCACAAATACGAATCATATCTTCAGTTGCCTGGCTTACGTTTCGCGGCATAGATTAAAGCAACAACAGTGTGCCGGTCAACTCGCTTCCACTTGTGGTGATGAAAAATTATTTTGAAATGTGCGATGTGACTAGTTTCCATATGGAATTCAGTCGAGTTCGCTTTGTGCTACAGGAAGAGTTTCGTGATAATATGCAGAGATATATTACGAAAACTCAATCGCAGTACTTCCAAGAACGGTCATAAAATCGTAGAGTCATGGACATATTTATGTATTTTTTTACTTTTAAGGACTATTCAGATCCGCATTTTGTGAGCCAACAATTTCGTAGTTGAATGGGTAGGTGCGTCACTACAATTCGGTAGTGCCTTTTTTTCTAAGGCAGTCACCCCTTGCCATAGATAAATGGAAAACCTTCGAATGTGTTTCTGCATTGAAAAAGTTTCTCATAGACAAATTTACTGCAGTTCAGAGGCAGTATAAAACTGTCGGTCCCTCCTTTTATCGAAAAATATCAAGACCTACACCATAAATTGGAGAAGGAGCTGCGCCATACACGTATAAATAAATATCCAAAATACTTGGTTCACTTGACATAATTAGCTCTATGCAAACATAAAAATATTGTGAACTAAAAATGTCCATTGGGCGTGTAATCGAGGCTTAAGCCGCTCTTGAAATTAATATACTTGGTGAACGATATGAAGTGTTACCTATTCAAAGCACCATAACTTTTTGTGCGAAATTAGTTTTTTTTAATTTCAAAGACAGAATTGTTCAAAAATGATTACACTTTTAACATATAATATATTCACTTTAGCTCGATATGGCCACATTTTGCCTTGACTATAGCCTTTAAACTGTCAAAAAATGAGTTGCATGCTGCACGAATTTCATCTTGAGGTATTTTGCCCGATTCTCATATAATTCTCGTTTTTTTCAGCGCATCCATACTGGCATATTTTTAGTCCTCACCTTGCTCTCCAAAATGCACCAGATGGAATAGTCCACTGGAACGTCCATGGTCTACGACCGAAATGTTTGCGTGTCCACGGCTCTAAAGCAGCTTCTAAAACATTTTCCCGATAATGAGTCGCATTCGCTTTGACACCAGGCTCGATAAAAACGATTGGAGAACCTCCATTACGGGTCACTGCGGCCCAAACCATTGCTTGCGATAGGAAATTTCTTCGAGTGGCCAATCCTAGGCTCACATTCTCGTATGAGCATTCGGTCAAGTAAACACGATCATTTTGAGTGTTTATGAACTGCTCAATTGGGAAATTTTTTTCATCAGAAAACACAATGTTAGGAAACTCACCACGTTCGTACAAGCCCAACAACTCCTTTGCTCTTTCGCACCGAACTTTTTTTTGCTGGGGTGAAAGAACTTGTAAGCTTTGATCTTGAGTTAATTTTTCAATATGCGTCGAATGCTGTCTTGCGATATTTTCAGTTCTTTGGCCATTTTTCTTCCACTTCGACGTGGATTTCGTTCAAGTCGAGCCTTCACTTTCCGAACCATTTCTGGCGTTGTTGCGCTTTTTTTGGTCCACCATCATTTTAAGGTTTTATAGTGCGATACACAAACATTTTATTCACTTTGAGGTGACTGAGTTCACGAATAATGCTAAATATAACGCAATCACACTATAACGTTTGAATTCCATCACAGGAAAAAAAATTCAACAAAACTGAGACGCAAATGCTTTTGATGCCTTATAAACAAGATATTGAACTGTCATTAGAAAAATTTTGACGTTGATGTCATTTTTGATCTGCGAATGGTGTTTACTGTGGAAAATATCAAAATTTAAAATTTTACCTTTCAACAAATGCCATCGAGTGCCAGCTACCAGAAACTTTTAAGGTTACTCATGTATATTACATTTTTTTTTATGGCAGGTGCCTGCGTGGCAAGAATGAAATTCCAAATTTTTCATGCTTTAAGCAAATAATTCTCTCTCATAAAAGTGGATTGCGTTATATCAATTTATTGGTCACTCACACTTGCATACGTACAAATGTAGTTGTATATGTAAAGTAAAATAGAACTCATTTTTATGCTCGCAATTCACATGCTGACAAATGCACGTCCACAATACATCCATACAATCGTAAGTAATATTTCATATCAGCAATGCAAAAGTGTAAATTCGCAACTCGCACATACACCCACATGTATGCCGCTTTTGACAATTAGTTGCCCCAACAATATGTAAAGCAAAGTTGTGCAGTTGAAACTTTGCCGTTGGCATTTCTTTTAATGGCAATTATGATTGTTGACTCTCAGCCAACAGCAGTATGTTTGTTTTTATTGTTGTAGCTACTTTTGTTGACACTCTCCTTTCTAGCATGCATGTGTGTGTGTGTGTTAGTGTGTTCATTCACCGTGTTACCAGCCGTGGTCGAGCTTAGTGATTTTTATGTGTGTGTGTGTGCGTGCGTGCGAGTATATGAGTTATTCGTGTTGCCACTATTGTTGTCAACGATATTGTTGCCATTGCCATTGTTTGTTGTATGTTGTTTGGCTTTTCACTGTTCGTTGGCGCTTGCGTGGCTTTGCTTGGATTGACATTTATACCGTCGCTTCGAGAGTTTAGCTTACCGCTTTTGTGTTTCGATTCATCGTTGGTTGCACACGGCTGCGTGCGTGCATTGCAAAATGTCCAGCGCGGAAGTATGCAAGTATTTATGTATATACATTGGAATATATGGATGAATGTATGCATACAGTATCTTCCCACTGAATTATGAACGTTAAGAAAATTTATAAAATTTACAATTTTGGGTAAAAATGTTCACCCCAGGTACCAAATTTGATACAATAAACGACACAAAGATGCAAAGGCTATCAGATTTAAATACTACAGGTATTCAAGGCAAGGCTGTTGCCCTTTTTTTTGGTTTATATTGTATCAAGTGACTAGAAAGTGTACTATGATACATTCCACTCATAACGCGAACCTTCCTCTGCCTTCATGTTAGCTCCATCTTAGAGCGACTTTCATTGAACGTAGGAATTGCAGATGAATAAGAGAATGCACATGATGAATTAGAAGACAGTTTTGATCAAAGTTAGATGAAAAAAGATATAAGTTGCTAAGCTCGCTACACTATTTCTCCATTTGTACTGTAAAGGGTATAAACACTGAAGCCGCATAACAAACAAATGAAGTTCCATACAAATTAGTTGTGAAAAATACAATATGAGGAGGAGTTAGAGGGCGCTAATCACTACCTATATACCTGGTGCTCAAAAAGAGTGACAGCTCCGTCTGATTTCTTTGAATATCTCCCACACTTGGAGTGCAAAGATTTTCGGAATCTGCCACGTTTCTTAAAGAAATTCACTGGACACAACACCTTTGAAATTAACGAGTTGAAGTTAGAGGCCGCTCGCTAAACTTTATAATAGGCTGCTTGGCCTACGTGTACCTCTATACACTCGCTAGAGATCCTTTAGGTGCAGTAGGCACTTTGTCGCAGTAGGCAGACTCACCTGGTTCATACGCGAATGCATTCCAATATATTGGGGAGATAATCTTTGCATAACTTTAAGTCGTCCCTATTCAACTGGTTTAAGACCTTAATACCAAAGAGGTATTCAAAAAATATTGTCTACCTGACACCCACCCTCAATGTACTGCAGCATTCAAACTGCCTTTAACAAATGTGCCTCTTTATTGCTTTTACCAGCTAAAACCATAAAGGAAAATATCCGGAGCCAGGAAGATAGCCACCGAAGCTCATCTTACTATCTCGTTGTCAACATATGTAGTGTGCCACAAATCGGTTTGCCCCTGAGTCGGTTACCAAACTATTAAATTTGCTGTATGATAAGCAGTCGGCGTTTCAGCTGTCCAAAACACTATTAGTATTATTACTAAGTTTTTTTTTAATAATTATTAATTATAATAAATTATACACGAAACTTATATTAGCCGTTAAAAACGACGGTTTCTACTAAATAAAATAAATAAATAATTGGTGCGTACACTTCTGTTAGGTGTTTGGCCGAGCTTCTCCTCCTATTTGTGGTGTGCGTCTTGATGTTGTTCCACAAATGGAGGGACCTATAGTTTCAAGCCGACTCCGAACGGCAGATATTATATTTTTATGAGGAGCTTTTTCATGGCAGAAATACACTTGCCATTGCCTGCCGAGGGGCGACCGCTATTAGAAAAATGTTTTTCTTAATTTTGCTTTCACCGAGATTCGAACCAACGACCTCTCTGTGAATTCCGAATGGTAATCACGTACCAACCCATTCGGCTACGGCGGTTTCTACTACGTTGTCCAAAACATCATTCGATCGTTCCTCTGCCTTTTTTCAGCAGCTGGCAAAACTTTTCTTCGTTTCTTTTTCATAAGTAGAACTCTTAAGGAATTTCACAGGGCATGCCTATATTCTTTATCTGCTTTCACCAAGTAGAACAATAGGGGTTATATTTTTTAATTTTGGTCAGATTTATGAAATTTTCCGTTATATGGAGACTTGTACGAGTTCAGACCAGCTAAGGCCAACACTTGTGAAAATTTCTTTGGCATCACAAGTGACTTTAAGTGACTTTAACATTCAAAGTGGGTTTATCTTTTCGATTAATACACTCATCTCTATAGAGTTTTGGCTTCAGTGTACCTATGTGGGTACAATCGATTACACTAACAACTGTCCGAAGCGCATACTTCCCTTGATATACCTCTTTACTAACGGCATATTCATTATGGATAGATGAGCTCGGTCATTCGGACTCGTATCCTTGGTTCCCATCTGTACATACCATTAATCCTTTCAAAAATAGCGCAAATCTTTAAAAGCAAGAAAAAGGATAGGTAAGTGGGCCGTGGAATATTTCGCATCCCTCACAGGCACAATGTCTGCCATCTCGCTAAGAGTCGGTTAACACAATGACGTCCACAGAGCCTTGATTGCAGCTTTACTATCGGAAAATATGTTAATATCTCCTTCGCCCTCACGTTCCCTATACATTTTGCATGCCTGAAGGTTCGCAAAGTATTTTGCCTTAAAAACACTACCCTAAAACACATCTGCTCCGACTCCCGATTCCTTGAAGCCGTTAGGGAAGACAAAGATACCAGCCTTGGTGCAGACTTTCCCTTCGTTACAATCCTGCCTACTTGAAAAGCTACAGAGTAAGCTTCCGATAATATGAATTTTATGCCCATTATATGAAAATTTACTCGACAACATAAAGCCAAGGTCTACCGAGTACGTAACCTTAGAGTACTTTTTAATGTTTAAAGAAATCCGAGAACTAACACACCATAGTTCCAAGGCATTTGCCAAGAATAATCATATCCTATTCCTGAAAATACAGTTCACTATGCGCGCCTGTTTGCTCCATCTTTCCATATGCTTACGTAAGCCGATATCGTTAGAGTTAGAAAAATAGGTCGTACGATGGAGAGCCTAATATAAATTCCATATATACTTACGCTTATTCATGGATCTAATTTAGATCTACCAGTATATTACAACAAATATTTACGACCGAAGATTAGAACAGCATTTCTCCAATCTACTTGGTTTGCAGATCTTACTAGAAGGTTCCTGCAGATTTCTTTATATAATTTTTTCCCTTTTCTTTTCTTAGACTTTGCATTGAGTTTAGATATGTGGAAGGGCAAGAAAGCCGAGAGAAAGTGAGACTGACGAGTGGGTTTAGAGCTTGAAATGCAAATACAAAATAAAGCTTGAGATGTATATACCATCACATAATTTGCCAATTTTGTTCGATGTCAAAATTGTCCTAAGAATATTAGTGGCTACCAAATGACCGATCTTCTGCATGTGCGTGAATTGAAGTGAGCTTACTTGAAGGTTACATGTAGGTTGTACGCCGAATTTGCGGGTCTTGTCACGACTTATGAAAATGTGAGGCATTTTTTTTAGCAGCAGATAGCTGCCGTAACTGAGCTGATTGATGCGTGACTGCTATTTGGCAGTGCGTAGGTTCGAATCTCCGTGCATGAAACAGCAAAATGATAGAACAAGTTTTTTCTATATTAACTGCCCTCGGCAGACAAAGGCAATCCTCCGAGTGTATTTTTACCATGAAAAAACTCTTCATAAAAAAATCTTTTTATAGAATTTTTGATATGAAAAAGCTTCCCT
This sequence comes from Anastrepha obliqua, assembly GCF_027943255.1. Lineage (NCBI taxonomy): Eukaryota > Metazoa > Arthropoda > Insecta > Diptera > Tephritidae > Anastrepha > Anastrepha obliqua. The sequence continues at coordinate 98,564,016 of NC_072896.1, read as the reverse complement.
TGAAAAATGATTTGGCATTCGAAAACAGGCCTGGATTAGTAGCACAACAACAAGGTGTACACCATGAAATGGAGGAGAAGTCTCACCTAAACACCCTTCAATCGTACCATATAAGCCAGTCTGCTATTATTTGACTTATCTACTCTGCTTAAACTTATTACAACGAATCTTTTTTTGTACATTTTACGAGAAAATTTATCTATCGAAGTTCAGTTGCAAACACTACAACACTTAGTAATAGCATTTGGCGCTGCGTAAGTCTCAATTTACTTCCAGCAACTGTAGGTGGATTTATTATTTTGAGCAGGTGTGTGTGTAAGTATGAAAGCATACATCTGCATGATGGCCTGGGTATACATTCTACATATTTGCATTGTGGCAAAATTTTCGCTACAATTGTTCACTTTTGAAACTATTGTTCATATACGCGCCAAGTATTTTATTTCGCTGCCACAAAGTGCGGTGAGTTTTCGAATGGATTCCTTCCTCACCCTTTGCTACTTCCTTGCCATACAGATCTCTTTACAATGAACAACAAACTAAAAGTATTTATGCACTACTTGTTGGCAGTGCTGTTAGTAATCGCTCACTTAGCAGCAAACTTCACGATTTATAAGCAGTTCGTCCATTATGGCCACTTTGCCATTGTTTCGCTATCGCGGGCCAACTATGTTCGTACTTACTTATATATGTGTGTGTATATGGATGTGCATATGAAAAGTACCAACAGTATATGAAGATTAGAGTACTCATATTTAGTGCTAGCGATTACCTTAAGTCACTCAATCAACTTTACTAAGTCCATTAATGGTGCTGGAAGAAGTTCTGACTTGTGTTGAGCAGGACTGAATGATGGCTGAAATTAAGCTCTTAACAAAAGGTGGCAATATGAAAGCATTTAATACAGCATTTGTTGTACGTACAGTTTGTATACTCCTACATATAGGAAGCCTACTTTCGGTCCATTCTCCTAATAAGTTTAAGTTAGATGGTTGCTTTCAAAGATAAGAGAGTTCAGTTTGAGTAAAAGTACAAATTCGTTCCTTTTGGTGCCATTGAAAAGGAGAAAAGAGAGTCGCAGATGAGGAATAGGTTGAAAGTACATGACAAAACGATGATTATTCCCAGTTAACTGTTAACTGTTTTATGTTGCTGATGAATGACTCAGTAGCCGACTTATAACCAAACCTGCTATTTCTGCAAAATAATGAGGGCAAAATTGCTTTAATCTTAGTCACGCGAAAGAAGTTCATCTTTCAGACAACTGTCACAAAAGATGCTCGACGTAATGCCAAGTGTCACAGCATGGATACTCAACAGATGAATCCGCACTTAGAACACACATATCAATTGAGAGTTGAGGCTTTGTTAGTCTTAGGAGTTCCCTCGAGCGCTACCAATCCAAGCGTAATCAGAAGATTATCGCGTCCTTGCGCAAGTTACTGTATTTGACAGCACTCGCTGGGTCGACTTAAAGCATTAAAGCACAGCTTTCTGGAAGCAGAACATCGGCAGCGAACAAAACTCCAATTCTATCCTTACACGGTGAAAAAAGCAACCAGAATCTTCTGTATCGTCAGTTTATCAGCCATGCATTGCTTGTGTAGACAAGTACCCATATAAATCTAATATGAAGTCAAGAGGAAGTGACCGACAGGAACGTCAAGCATTCCCCGACATATTTTCAAGCTCCCTAGTTGCCGCTTATCTATCGAAATACTTCACTTTCTTAACAGTTATTATACAAGTTTGCGGCCAATCAACTGCAGTTTTAACATCAGCTTCCTTCGCGTGGAATACTCTACAGTGGTTGTGAAGGTCGAGGGAAAGCTGCTTGCAGAATACTTTTCTACCAACCTTTAAGTCCGACCTTGAGTCTGTGAACGGATTCAGCCAGCAAGAATGGGAAGATCGCACTTGTGGGTGGGCATTGTTCAATCACCACGGGGATGAGCTCCAAGAACATTCAGATAGAAAATTCCATAGACCAAAGAAATAATTGGTCCTAAACTGATGCTATTAGGTTAAGTAATTTTATTTTATTTTGACGTGATAACGTCTTATAATTCGATTTAACAGGCTGCACGCACGAAAAAATGTGTCGTTACCTTGCTCATTACTGTTCATATGTAGTTACCTTGCTCATATTAGTGTTACCTTGCTCATTACTGTTCATATGTAGTTACCTTGCTCATATTAGTGTTACCTTGCTCATATGTAGTTACCTTGCTCATTGCATTGAATGAACTGCAAGCGAAAGAGCGGAAGGAACGACAAAGCAAACAAAGCAAACGAACGGCAACGTTCGACATCTTGCTCTCCCCTACTTAAGTGAGCGTATATATGTATGTATGTATATGCGCATATGTACATATATAAATTCACGTATTTGTATTGGCATATGCCTTCTTATTGATTATTATTATTTTGATTTACTTGAAGAATTTCAAATAAAACCAAGTTTGTTAATAATACCTGTTGTTTTAATGTTATTATTATTATTTTTTTATTATATCTGAAGGAAAAAATGTATGGTAATATTTACCATATCTATACTAATATTATAAAGAGGAAAACTTTGTTTGTTTGGTTGTAATGAATAGGCTCAAAAACTACTGGACCGATTTTAAAAATTCTTTCACCATTCGAAAGCTACATCACGAGTAACAAGGATTATATTTTATTTTGGAAATAGGGCTCGAGATATAGGTCAAAACGTGGACCCGGGTAACCTTCGGATGTGTATGTACAATATGGGTATCAAATGGAAGCTGTTGGTGAATGCTTTAGTTCAGAGTATTTCCATCCGCTCCGTGACTAGGGTCCGTGACGCCGTGTCTTTGAACCGAATTAAACCAAACTTACACACATTGTTAAGTAGGTATTGAAGATGATTTCCGTATAGTTTGAATACCTATTGGTAGATAGGGTCTCGAGATATAGGTCAAAACGTTGACCCGGGTAACCTTCGGATGTGTATGTACAATATGGGTATCAAATGGAAGCTGTTGGTGAATGCTTTAGTTCAGAGTATTTCCATCCGCTCCGTGACTAGGGTCTCGAGATAGAGACCAAAACGTGGACCCTAGAATGTGTTTGTACAATATGGATATCAAATGAAAGCTGTTGATAAGTGCTTTAATACGGGGTAATTTTCATACCTATTGATGACTAGGGTCTCGAAATATATGCCAAAACGTGGACCCGCCGTGTCTTTGAACCGAATTAAACCAAACTTACACACATTGTTAAGTAGGTATTGAAGATGATTTCCGTGTAGTTTGAATACCTATTGGTGGATAGGGTCTCAAGATATAGGTGAAAACGTGGACCCGGGTAACCTTCGGACGTGTATGTACAATATGGGTATAAAATGAAAGCTGTTGGTGAATGCTTTAGTACAGAGTATTTTTCATGCCGCTCCGTGACTGGGGTCTCGAGATATAGGTCAAAACGTGGACCCGGGTAACCTTTGGTTGTGTATGTACAATATGAGTATCAAATGAAAGCTGTTGATAAGTGCTTTCATACGGGGTAATTTGTTATGTTATGTAATGTAATGTAATGTAATGTTATGTTATGTTATGTTATGTTATGTTATGTTATGTTATGTTATGTTATGTTATGTTATGTTATGTTATGTTATGTTATGTTATGTTATGTTATGTTATGTTATGTTATGTTATGTTATGTTAGGTTATGTTATGTTATGTTATGTTATGTTATGTTATGTTATGTTATGTTATGTTATGTTATGTTATGTTATGTTATGTTATGTTATGTTATGTTATGTTATGTTATGTTATGTTATGTTATGTTATGTTATGTTATGTTATGTTATGTTATGTTATGTTATGTTATGTTATGTTATGTTATGTTATGTTATGTTATGTTATGTTATGTTATGTTATGTTATGTTATGTTATGTTATGTTATGTTATGTTATGTTATGTTATGTTATGTTATGTTATGTTATGTTATGTTATGTTATGTTATGTTATGTTATGTTATGTTATGTTATGTTATGTTATGTTATGTTATGTTATGTTATGTTATGTTATGTTATGTTATGTTATGTTATGTTATGTTATGTTATGTTATGTTATGTTATGTTATGTTATGTTATGTTATGTTATGTTATGTTATGTTATGTTATGTTATGTTATGTTATGTTGTGTTGTGTTGTGTTATGTTATGTTATGTTATGTTATGTTATGTTATGTTATGTTATGTTAAAGTATATTATGTTATGTTAATGTTAACTCATTCTCTATATCCATACAAAATATCTATCAAACAAATAAAATTAAAATTTTCTTTTGAAAATGCAACCATTCAATCAGTATTTTCTTATGACGTTATCACGTTAAACTATCGTCAGTAAACCGACTTTACAGACAACCTCTTTTTTTTTTGATGAAATTTCTTAATCTTTCTTTGAAAGTGGAGTGGACTGGAGCTCTGCACTTTTTTCTTTATCCCTTCTTTGATCTACGTTTTAATATTCCTCTAAAAGATCCACTTGGAACCATTTACATGAGAATAATTATTACTATGTTAATTTTTCCGTCGAAAAACGTTGAGAATGTTTTACGCCACCCAACATACGTAAATGGCTTCTTACATATTCCATACCTTCGAAATAAGGCGGCACTGAAAATCGCTTAGCTCAATTACCAGCCAATTATTGTGAAATATATATTTATCAGTGGCGAGCAGCTCACAATCAATTCACCCCGAGGAGCAATTCCTGTCATGCATCCGGTAATATATACCACAATACAATAACAACAACAAAAGAAGGGAAATGCAAGCAAATAGCCAAATGCGAATAAGTAATTCAAATAACAATAATAGCAGCAGCAGCTATGGTAACATTCGACACCTTGAGGCATTTCCGACAACGTCGAGACGCAGTTCATTGTTTTTCTTCTCCCCCATTTCATTATTAATGTCGAATGTAGGAAGTAAAGTGCTGGAGTTGAGTTAACTTTTAACCAGCTTGTGGCCAGAATTTACTTGCAACAAATAAGAGTATGCGACAGACAAACATAATCGAAGGCGTAGAGGACGACAATATGAAGGAAATGCGAACGACAGGTCAGCTGGGGTCGACTGTTAACAACTGACTGGAAGTTCTGTGGTTACCCGAGGGAAATGGTAAATGGAATGTGAGTATCCAGGAGTGGAGGAAAAACTTAAAGGCAATGAAATGCATTTGTTTGTTGTACGGTTAGTGAGTGCGAGCAATACGAAGTTGCGTTGCCTGCGTTGTCTGGTGTGCCATAAGACCTCGTGTCAGGTGATACCGCAAAACTTCCGATATGCAGATAGATAGTATCGTGCTTGGGAAAGCGAGTAAAGTTGGCAAAAAATAAAGAATAACAGTGAGAATCTGATAAAAACTGCAAAAAAAAACAAAAAACAAAAAAAGGTTCGTCATTCGCAAATAGAGTGCAAAATAGGGAGTGGGATACATAGTGGTTTCACTTTTTATAACTGCAACTGCACCGTTGCCACAAACACAAGGTAACACACATGCGCGTCTATGTGTTGGCACATCGCTCCATGTGAATGCGATCATGCAGGTAGATATGTAGGTACATACTAGAGAAGCAATATAAGTGAACAATTTTTTAAACGGGATTTCGAGATTATTTTTAATAAATGAAAATATTTACAAATACTATTAAAATTAACTTTCTAAAGTTTAAGATAAACTATTTTCAAAAATGAAATATTTCGGGATTACGGGATATTTTCAAAAGTAATACCGGGAATCCGGGATTGATTAGTTGAAAGTGAAAGTTTAAATATAACATTAAAATAAATCTCCTAAAATTTAAGATAAACTGATTTCAAAAATATAAGGTTTCGGAATTTCTTTTTAAGCAATCCCGTGATCGGGACTATATAATTTAAAACATATAAAAAACTATTAAAATAAACCTTCCAAAATTTAAGATAAACTAATTTCAAAAAACAGATATTTCGAGATTTTTCGAAATAATCCCTTCAGACCGGGATTGAATAACTGAAAAAGTTTAATAATACAATTAAAATAATCTAAAATTTAATATAAACTAATTTCAAAAATCACATTTTCGGGAGTTCGCGATTTTTAAAAATAATCAATTGAGTTTGGTATTAAATAATTGAAAACATTTAAATATACCGTTGAAATAAACTAAATAAATAAATACAACAAATCCGCATCCTAATTTGCGCCGCTTCGCATGGCAGCTGTAGTAAATACCGAAGCCTGCTTGTCTAGAGCAGCCTTGTCCTGTCCATCTTATCTCCTGGATGGCGGTGATATCCGCCTTAAGTTTTTTGAGGGCTTCCGCCAACTGGATAGAGGCCCCTTCCCTATTTAGGGTTCGGACATTCCAGGTGCATATCCGTAAATCGTAGTCCGGTTTTCGTTTGCGATGGTCGTCAACGTTGAGGGGTTCATTATCCGAGGCTATTGCGGTCTTCACTGTTTGTTTTTTTTTTTCCGTGATGGATTCCAAACCCAGCGCACAACCCAAATTTAATGTCCTGAGGGGCATTCGCCTCACACATTCGTTCACTGCCCGGCGGGTGCTCAGCAGCTTTCCAGGATGGCCAAGAATGGCCAAGAAAAAGGCAGGATCAAATCCAGGTGGCTGTGTGTCGACTTGGGTAAAGCAAGTAACAAGGATAGAGCCCTGGAGTTTACGATGTTAAACCCAGTCAAGGCCGTTGCCTTGAATTGGTAAATCCAATACATCCCCAAAATTTAAAATAAACTGATTTCACAAATCACATGTTCGGGATTTCGGGATTTTTAAAAAGCATCATGTGAATTCGGTATTGAATAACTGAAAGCATTTAAACATACCGTTAAAATAAACAGTCTAAAATTTGAGATTAACTTATTTCAAAAATCACATGTTCGGGATCTCGCGACTTTTAAAAATAATCCCGTGAGCTCTGGATGGAAAAACTGAAAATATTTAAACATACCGCTAAAATAAACCATCTAAAATTTAAGATAAAGTAATCTTAAAATTACATATTTCAGGATTTCAGGATATTTTGAATGTACGCCCGGAATAATTGCAAACATATAAACGTGCCACGAAAATAAACCTCTTCTTCTTCTTTATTTGCCAATTCGATTCCGAATTTAGGCGATCATACAATTTATACAATATATATTACAATTAAATATCGAATTACAAAAATATGTTACGTTTAATATAAATTTGTTATAATTTCATGATAAAGGTCTCGATTTCTAGCTGTCTCAAATAAAGTTCCTACATTGCCGATTCTAGTCCAATGCCTTATATTTCTCACCCAGGATAGTTGTTTTCCACCTATGCCTCGTTTGCCTTCTATTTTTCCTTGCAGGATTAGTTGAAGTACATGATATTTGTCGTTTCTCATAATATGACCCAAATACGCAGGTTTTCTTCTTTTTATGGTAGTTAGTAATTGTCGATCATGCTGAATTCTACGCAATACTTCAGCATTTGTTACTCTATCTGTCCAGGGTATTCTTAGAATTCTTCTATATATCCACATTTCAAATGCTTCTATTTTATTCATTTCAGTGGTTTTAATGGTCCATATCTCCATAGCATACAGAAGTACAGACAGCACGTAACATTTAACGAATCGAATTTTTAATTTAATATTGAAGTCATGATTATTAAACACCTTTTTGTACTTATGGAACGCAGCCCTAGCAATTTCAATTCGAGCTTTTATTTCTTTTGAAGAACTCCAATTTTCGTTAATCCAGCAACCTAAGTATTTGAAATTTTTTACTCTTTCTATGAGCATGTCATTAATTGTTAAGCTTGTGTCAACATAGGTGTTTTTTCTGCTGACAATCATATATTTAGTTTTATTAATATTGATTTTTAAACCGAAGTTTCTACTGCAACGCGTAACTACATTGAATAGCTCCTGTAGTCCACTTAGACTGTCTGATAAGAGAGTTGTGTCGTCAGCGTATCTGATATTGTTAAAATAAACCATCTAAAATTTAAAATAAACCGATTTTGCTTGCGTTTTTAGAATCACGCGATCCCGGGATTGTCATCCCTAGTACCTACCTTCCATCTGAACGGGCTAGTGGTCTGTTGCAATTTTTTTTTTTTTTGCAAGCTTGCATTTCCGCTTTTTTGCCATTAAAAGGAGCAAACAAGTGTACCGGTAAAAACTTTGCCAGCGCTCTATTAGCTGGAGCGTCACTTCCGTTTTGATAGCAGTGTACTCGTACATACCTACACACATACATGGTAAGCAGCTGCAGTAGGGTGAGTGAGTGAGGTCCATTGGTCCGTTATGGACTGATTGTTATTTTCGCTACTAATAAAATTTTTCACTTTTGCACTTTGTGTTTGATTGTATGGCGGTAACGGATGAGTGCATATAACTATCAGCAGACTATTTACGATTAAAAGTGGCACTTTATTACCTTTACCACTGATGATACGAGTATGTTCAATTGTTCAACTTTATGTGCGCTGGCAAAGTTAGTATGAGCACTCACCCATCAGTTGTTCGCTGAGGTCATCTTCAACTACGTACAAATCCGTACAAATCATTTCCGTGCTATGTATTGTGCGTTCATCGACCATAAAAGTTTCAGATTTGTTTTTGTGTTTTCTTTTTTTTTTTAAATCACTTCAACACATCTACCTGTCTAGCGGACTTGGCATTCAAGCGGCCACATAAAAGGGCATCTGATATATTTTGCGTGTGGCAAAGTAGTAAATAAAATTAAAAGCGGCACTGCTATACAGTAATGACCACCGGGAGGCATCTAATTTGCAACTCACACACACTACTGTTGACTACTTTGTCCACTTCCCCACACCATGCCTATGAGATCATCGCTTCTTTTTAAAAGTTATACAGCGTGAAATTGACTTATTTACTCATACACACGAGCGCACGCGCCTGGCAGTTAATTAGCGAAAATTATGAGATGCAAAGTTTTTTTTTTTTTTTGCAAGAAAGCACCGCTGAAACTATGCGTTATAATAAAAGTGGGAAAATGCAAAGAAAGTCGTGCGTTCAGCGTAGTGTTGGTTTTGCGAACGTTAGACGAAAGTTTTGCTTTGACAAAATTTGCATGTCGCGGCTGCTGTTGATGCCACTGGAAAATGAAAAGAAAATTCAACGACTATAAAAAGTTTCGCTCTTAGCGGCAAGTGACACCGAGTGGGCAGCTATGCAAAAATCGGTGTTAATTTTTGGTAAAGTTTTTGCTGAAAATTTTAATTTTAAGACATCATTAAGGGAGTGATAAGAAAGCTAAAAAGTTGGTTTAGGGAACTTTAAGCATCGAATGTAAAGCAAAATTCCATGCTGCTCGTGCTGCAAGTCCTGCTGAGGAAAATATACAGACAATTTCAAAAAAATACAGTTAGCACGAAGAGTGAGAAACTGAAAAAAAATATATAATTTTTAAATGAAATTTATCTCTTGTAGTGTTCGCCCCCAGGGAGGTAATGGCAAATCTCCTAGTGTTTTTTCGCCATGAAAAATTTCCGCATAAGCATCATCTGCCGTTCGGAGTCGGCTTAAAACTGTAGATCACTCCACTTGTGGAACTACATCAGGGCACACGCCACAAATAGGAGGAGCTTTAAAAAAAATTTAAATGAAAAAAAAAATAATATTAAGCTGATATTTCCGCCATATTTACCTACTTTTCCTTCGTTTTTTTAACTTTCACAATTTTCCTTAAAAAACCATAGTATATAAAACGATATTTCGAACTTTGTACGAGATTTCTTACGAATAAAATTCGATGTTTTTTTTATTTAAATTTTTTTAATCAGAATTACTAGGAAAACTTTGAGTATGCAGTTTTATAGCCCATTAAATGATTTATACGTTTTATATTTTGCACCTAATAATTAAAATACAGGAAAATAGTTTTTCAAAATATTCTCCCTGCTTTCACTTAAACCAATTTTCAAAGCACTTTTGCTACTCAGAAGAGGATACCAAGGCTTCAACAGCTTATTCAGGCCTTGAAAAACCTGGTCCTCGCATTTAACTTTTATATTTGCAAACAAAAAGAAGGTACCAAATTAGGGCTGTAAGGTGGATTATCCAGTAATTCGATCTTTTCAGTATTTAAAAACTCACTTGTGTGAGCCGATACGTGAGAGCTCGCATTGTTTTGGTGAAGGATGACTCATCTTCGCCGGTAAGATTTCCTTAAATCTCCGAAATCTTTTGGCAAAGAAATGGTTGTGCGCCACTCAGAAATGACTGTTTTAAGTTTTTTTAGTGGTATAGTAGCGACATGACCAGATTTTCCAAAAAATCAGGTGACCGTTTGCTTCGAAGTGCTTCTTTCGTAATCAACTTTTGTTGGCTTAAGCTCGTCTTGGAACAGCCATACTGTCGATTGCTGTTTTGTTTCCAACTCACCTATTTTCGTCATCTGTTACAATGTCATGGATGAGCTTTGAGTCACCGCTTGGGAATCTTTTTATAATTTCTTTACACGAATCGGCACGAGCCCTGTTTTGAGCAGTTGTCGAATTATGCGGAATCTCATCTTCTCTACGACCGAATGCTCGTGCAATATTGCATGTATACTGGCCCCACTAATGCCCAAGGATGCCTCCATCTCGCGGCTTATTGGCGGCAACCATTTATGGTCGACTTTCACGAAACTCATTCTGCAAGGATCGACGACCACATTTGAACCCGTTGCAACAGCGTTTCACAGCGTTTCTCGATAATCGCGCCACTTCCAAAATCGTAAGAAATCATTGCACGTAAATTTTAACGAGTTACTTCCATTTACTGAGCGTGATTAATTTTTCACTGAAAAATGTATAAATAAAGCTCGTATTGGAAAACGTTTTATGTAAGTTATGCTAAAAAATACCAAACTTTTGGATACAAATATCGAATTATAGCTCGGTATACGCAAACTAACCACCCCTGATTATGTATATGAAAGTCTACGTGGCTCAAAATTTGCGTTGATTTTTTACGATAATTTCCTCTTACGGTTCTGCAAATTTTTTCTACATAACAAATGCCCGACATTTCTTTTAAAGAAAAAAAAAATGTAGATATATAATTCATAAGATTTTAAGGAAGTTCAGATAGAATTATAATCTTGGCATATACAAATTCGCAATAGAAATTTCGAGACAAGGCCAAACATAGTTTCCAAAGTAACTCGCTCCATAACCACTTGCAAGAAGGATAGAAAAGGTGGATAAAAATGCAAAACAATTTGAGACAACTTGGTGCACCATTTTTTTCTTTTTTCTTCTTCTTCTTCTTTCTTCTTTTTTTCTTTTTGTTATTCTATCCCAAATCGCATTTACCTCCGTAACCTTAACCAAGTAAGTCAAAAAGTGTCACTTCGCACGGTAAACTAAATTTTAATTTGCATTTACCACTGCGAGAAGATAATGTTTTTGCAATTACTTTTCGTAGAATATAATAAAATTATTGGCAAAGACTTTTTTGACGACACTCAAAAGAAATTTGACGCAAAAGCAAAAGAAGAATGTGTAATATATTTGGCTTTCGCCAAGTGGGAGGGAATGACATTAAGAAGTAAGATGTCATAAGAGCGATTGAATGGGGTAGCACATCTTTATACTTGCATGTATCTACGGAAACTCAAATTCTCACGCGGGAAAATTTTTAGAACAATTTTCTGAATATTCGTCATTGGTCGAAATCTAGTAACTTTGTTTTTATTTTCGTGCATTTTGTGATTTGCATTCAATTGTTTTTATTAAGAAAATATTTTTTGTATATTTACTTTTTTTGAGTTATTATAATTTTTTTTAGAATATTGAGAAAATCTTATATAAAACCCACTGAAAAAATACTGGAAGCGCACCTGGTCAGCTGGTTTGCGAACAACATTCCTGTTTGTATTAAAAATGAATAATTTATTAAAAAATTTTAAATAAATATTACAGCGTGGATGTCAAGCAGCTATTTTTGAAAAAATTTATTCCAGAAATAAATTTTTTGGTAGCTATAACACATCAGTCAATAAGTCCCGGGCGTGGATAAGAAAATAACATTTTTTTTTTTCAAAATTTCTTCTTTATTCATCAATGTAGTCTTCTTTGGCGATGATACAACATTCCAACGAGTTTTTAGCTTTTCTGTGGCTGTTTTGTATACCGATTTATCTTTGGCCTCAAAATACGCTTCAGTTTTAGCGATAACTTCCTCATTTGATTGAATTTTCATTTCCCAGAGCATATTTTTGCGGTCAGCCAGTAGTCGTTGGAAGCCAGATCTGGACTATACGGTGGGTGGGGCAGCAATTCTAAACGTAATTCATTCAATTTGACCATCGTTTTCAACGATTTGTGATACGGTGCATTGTCTTGGTGAAAGAGGATTTTTTTCTTCTTCATATGGGGCCGTTTTTTGCGATTTTCTCCTTCAATTGTTCCAATAATTCACGTAATAATTAGAATTAATTGTTTCACCTTTTTCCAAATAATTAATGAAAATCATACCATGCAATCCCAAAATACCGACGCCATAACCTTTTCAGCTGACTGTGGCGTCTTTGGTCGCTTTGGACGGCTTTCACCGGGTCCAGTTCACTCAGATGACTGCCGTTTCGACTCTGGTGTGCAGTGGTGGATCCAATTTTCATCCATTGTCAAATATCGACGCAAAAACTTAGACTAATGTCCAAACAGCGATTTGAATCATCAATAGCTATACTTTTATGAAAATGCAAAAAACCAGAAACCAAAATTTTCACGCTCTATCGTTCACCGAGCGGCTGCAAGTAGAGAAAATATTTAAAGATGTTTAATCTTTAATTTTTTTGGCATTAATTTGTAGAACAAGGAAGCATACAGTTCGACTGTATAGCCATCACAATTCGAGTAAAGAATTTCCTTTGAGATGAGTGCCAAGCGCAAGCAAGCGATGCGTGAAGCTGAATAAAAGGAATTGTTGCCGCTGGGGAGGCATTAAATATTTATGAGTATCATAAATTGAAACGATGACGCTTGTCAAGTAAAGCCGCGCAAATGTGCATGTGTGTATGTATGCTTGTATGTGTATATATGTATATATTTTAATGCTTACATGATGATAATAACCGCAACACCAACTGCTTCTGGCATTTTCGGCGAAAGGGTCAAGACAAATCATCAGCACCGACTGCTGTCATGAATAAGTTAATTTGTATGTGTGTATGTATGTATGTATGTGTATATGCAAGTATGTATATTCATGTAGGTATATGGATAAAGGGTTTTCCCAAAAGAACATTTAATAATTTTTAAATAATGTCTAATTGCCTAATCAGGTCTTATGCAATACTGAAAAAGTTTGAAAATCTATTTACCTGATTTTTATTCAGTCAGTCAACAGACAAAGCTAGCCACTACAAAGCTAGCAAATCGCAAATTTGCCTGGGTTGCCTTATAAGTATTATGTCATAGGTGGGCTCCGGTTTAAATGTCTACTTCTCTGACGAAAATCAGTCTAACTCCGAATTGCAGCCTTCAAAAAAAGTTCACCACCAATATTATGCCACATTTATGAATATCACCTTAAAGTATATCCAATCGGTAAAAACACACCCTGTATATGTGTGTACATAAGGGCCCATGTGTGCCTGCAAACGTTTGCAAGCCACAGCAATAACATCAACACAAGCAACAGTAGCATCAACGGCAACGCCTCAAACGAAAACAACATAGCGAAAAACCACAATGTGTATATGTATGTGTAAATAACTGTTGTCAGAGTTGCATTCTGGTTAAATGTTTATTTTTGCTTTTTTTATTTTATTTTTTCCACTTATAGTGCATACAAATAATCAAAAGTTAAAAGCAAATTTGAAAAAAAGAAATATTAAACATTTCAGCAAGAGAAGTGCATTTAAACATCAGAAGCCTTCCCAAAAAATATGAAAACACCCAGCATAGTATGAAGGTCCTGGCATTAACTTTAGCTCAGCTACAGTATTGCCTAGATAATAGCTACTACTGCGTTCATTTTGCAACTTACAATTTTTTTTATTTGAATCGAGTAGTTCTGTGCGTGATTAACACTCGGCTGATATTTTGGTTTATAGTGTTTGTTACAGTTTTTTGGATTTTTTTTTATATTTAGGAATTATCTGCATTCATTTAATTTTTTCTTGTTTTGGTTTATTTATTTACTTTTTTTAATTTTGTTCTACTTGTTTTATTTTACTTTGCTTTATTTCAGTTATTTCGTTTACATTATTTTATTTTAGTGTTTCATCTTTTTATGTTATTTTGTTTTATTTTATTTAATTTTATTTTTTAATTATTTTTTAATGCATATTTTATTTTATTTTCGAATTTTGTTTTATATGTTATATTATTTTCCTTAAAATTTTTTTTTTTGGTTTTTAATCTACTTTATTCAATTTGATTTTAGATTAAAGTTTTTTAAATGACGATTTTTTATTTCCCCTTTTTTGTGTTTTTTTTCTTGTTTGTTTTTTATTTGTTTCTACTTTATTTTATTAAAATATAATTTTTTGTTTTATTTTATTGTTTTGTTTTATTTGATTTTATTATTACTTTTTACTTTATTTTATTCTAGAATTTTTATATTTGGTTTTATGCTGTTTCATTTTTCTTTCAATCTTACTTCTGCTCTATTTAGCTTTTTTTATTTCAGATTTGTTTTTTTTTTATTGGTTTTTTAATTTAAATTATACTGTTTATTTTTGGCTTTAGTTTAAAGTTTTTTTTTGACTATTTTCCATTTTTTTTATTTGATTTTTTTAATCAGTTTCATTTCCCTTTATTTTATTTTATTTTATTTTATTTTATATATATTATAGGTTTACTTTAGTTCATTTAAATTTATTTTATGTGTATTTATTCCTCTTTTATTGTTTTATACGTTTTTATTTTAGTTTCTTCCTTAGTTAATTTTTATTTTAAATTTATTTTTAAAGATTTTTTAAATTATTTTTAATATTTGTTATTTGATTTTTATTTCGTTTTTGTTTTTAGTTTATTTAGATTTATCTATATCCCATTTTATTTCATTTATTTTTTATTTTATATGGTTTTACTCTAATTCATTTCAGTTTATTTTATTTATGTTAATTTTTTTATTATTATTTTTTCAATCTATTTTACTTAATTTTTTTTTTAATTTTTAACAATTTTTTTATTTATTTTTAATACAAAATTTATTTTATTTATTTGATTTTTATTTTGTTTTTCTAGTTTATTTGTAAAAGATTGGATTTATTTATATCCCATTCGATTTTATTTATTTTTCATTTTATATTATTTTACTTTAATTCATTTCAGTTTATTTTATTTACATTAATTTATTTATTTGTTTATTGTTTCATTCCTTTTTATATCATTTGCGTTTTTAATTAATTTTTTATTTAAATAGAATTATTTTCAGTACTTATTTTTATTATTGTTTTTAATCAATTTCACTAATTTTTTCCAGATTTTAGATTTATTTTTTAACAACTTTTTTTAATGTAATTTTTTTATATTTATTTTATTTTTACATTTTTTTAACTTATTCGTCGATAAATTTATATCCCTTTAATTAATTTGATTTTATTTTATCTTATTTTATTAAATTTATATTTTTATTTATTTTCTCATTTTATTTAGTTCTATTTTTTCGTTTAAGTTTATTTTGTTTATATTAATTCCTTATTTGTTGTTTTTTTTTGGGGCTATTTAATTTAAATATATATTTTTCAAAATTTTTTGATTTATGTTTTTTATATATTTTATTTATGTAGTACATATGTAGTACATATGTAGTAGTATGTAATTTTAATTAATATTTTTTTTTAATTTATTTTATTTTTATTTTGTGTTTTTAGTTTATTCGTCAAATATTAGATTTAAATCCCTTTAATAAATTTTATTTTATTTCATTTTATTTTATTTTATTTTTTATTTAGTTTTTCATTGTATGCATTTAAATTATTGGTTTTTGTAATGTTTTTTCTATAATATATTTTAAATCTAATTTTTTCATACTTAATTTTTTTTATTTTAGTTACATTTTATAACAATTTTTTTAGAATATGAATTTAATGTTTTAAAATTTATTTTATTTTGTTTTATGTTTTATATATTTTTTTTATTGTAGTTTAGTCGTCGAATAATATGTTTCACGCGCAAACTTCACTCTTTATCAATACCGTTGCGCCCGAGCTAGCAGTTAGGGATTGGGAAGCTGATTTGTTAGAAAAATCAACAAACCTCTGACGCACTACAGACGTTGAGCGGCAGCAGCTAAATTCATTTATCACAGCACTGTCCAAAATGTCGCCATCAAGCAGCAAAAGACACAAAACATACATGTACACATTCACACGCACACACGCAAGCACGCACGCCACTCTTCGTAGTGTAGTAAGTTGCCGGCGCTTCCCTTGCAAATGACAAGTGCGGTTAGCTGGCATAGCCTTCCATTTCACACACGCACATGCATGCACACATCCATTTACTATTTCCAGCAATTTCATCCTGTCTTCCGTTGTAAAAACTGGGCGCTGCCACACAATTATCATTCAAAATAACAGAAGAAAGCACGGAGAGAGAGGGTTTCAGCAAGAGTACGATCCAAATTCGTAGTGGTAAAAGGCAGAAACGTCGTACAAGGGCAGAGACTGAGCAGCAGTCTTGTAGCCGTCAGTCAAATATGATTGACATATACAGTTTTTCTATGACAGTAAAATTCATAGTTTGTCAAAAGCAGTTTCTCCCTCCTGCAAGTACATGCAAGCAAGTGTATTCTGAATATTTAGAATATCTTTTCGTTTATCACACCAAAGCACATTTCCTGATTGCCACAATCAGTCCGTCAAACACTTCTATGAAATTGAATTATACCAGAAAATTTAGTTTTTGAATTTTTAGTTTTATTTACACAAGCATTGAAGCAAGTTGTTAATGCGTTTACTTTTTTTGAAAATGTTGTCCATGAGCAAGGCACATATTTCTTGACTATGTTCGTGCTAGTGCAAAACTGGTGTTGAGGATGTGGGGCAAAGGGTGCAGTTGGTGCCTTCTTTTAACTTGTAAACCAGTCAGCACATTTGATCTAGTTTGTTGTTGTTGTTATTGGGATTATTGGGATCAGTTGTCTCTTTGCTATATATAAATACTGCAACTTTAAATTCTTCTGTAATTATCCACAAAATAAATTAGTTTCTTTATAAAATAAAAAAAAAAAACTACATCAACATTTTTAGATATAAACGTTTTCATATTACATATCCTCTGGGAAATAAAAACATATGCTGCTGTATGTAGATTTAAGTTCTTCACTGTATATCTATAAACCTGTGTAGTTATAACAATTTTTTTTTACATCCTTGTTCACTCTGCTCGGGATCATAGGGCCTCGATACGACTTTTCCATCGTGTACGGTTCTGGGCTGCTGTTTTTTCCCCGCCCCATGTGATGTCGGAATGTGCTAGCTCGCGCAACATTGACCTTCGCCAAGTGATCTTTAGGCGACCGCGGCATTCGCTCCCTAGGGTGCCATTCTCGTGATGCTATCTGGTGCTTTTCTAGACATATAACCTATCCATCTCCGCTTACCGCGTCTGATTTGCTATAGAATGGGCTCGTTGACCTTTACAGGGAAGGTAAATATTTAACCGTAAAATCCGTCGCATACTGAAAAATAATCTGAAAGCCTTACAAGACCCAAAAAGCGCATGATCTCACACCAAAGCAACAACAAGTCAGACTTGAGAGAGCGAAAGAGTTGCTTCGCTTGACCGAAAGTGCTCCATTTCAGAGCATTGTGTTTTCTGTCGAGAAAACTTCTCAAATTGAGCAATTCGCAAGCTCCCAAAACGATAGGGTTTATTTACCCGACTGTTCATACGAGAATTTGAGTCATCGATTGGCCACCAAGAGGCAGCACCCGCCACAGATAATGGTTTGGGCCGCTGTAACCGCAGATGGGCGCTCTCCAATAGTGTTTATCGAGCCTGGCGTCAACGTAAATGCGAAATATTATCGGGAAAGCATTCTGGAGGTTGCTTTGGCAGACAAACATTTCAGTGGCAGACCATAGACGTTTCAACAGGATTCGGCACCGTCTCACAAAGCTCGAATGAACCAAGAATGCCCACAAAACAACGTTCCGAACCTCATAACGTCCACACAATGGCTCTCAACTTCACCAGACGCGAATCCGATGGATTATTCTCTTTGGGCCATGTTGGTGAGCAAAGTCCGAACTTAGAGATTCATCAGTCTTGTGGCGTTGAAAAAATCCATTCTCTGCAAGTGGGTTTTAAAATGCCCAATGCATCATCAAAGCTGCCGTCATAGCAGTGGTATGTCATGCGACTATGAGACTCCTCGTCGTTTGGAACCGTCACACACCCTGGAAATGCTTTCGCATTTTTTAAAAGTGTCGTCCCATCTTCCTCATTTCAAGATCTATGCTTGTGTGTCTGTGTCTTTATTTATAACTATTATTTATTCTTTATTGTTTATTATTTGTTCATCACTCTGAATTTTTTATTTCAACAAAGTAATTAGCCAATACCCACGAATACAGGCAAGCTTGTCTGTGGTTGCGAAATTCTTAAAAACCATTCGCACACTCTTTAATTGGACTTAGATTTCCTTAAATTGCATTAATTTATATTACATAGCCTCTAATTATAAGTATCTATTACAATTACAAACAAATTTTTTCTTGTGCCAGTGGTTTCAAATAATATCCTGATCAAAAAACACACCTTTCTCTTCCACAGATACTCAAAGTTCGCCTTCTTGGAAGTAATTGAGAAGGTAAGTGCAATTTTAACAATCCGCAATATTGATTTAATTATCGCCAATTTCTTAATCAACTTCACGAAAAGTCCTTTTAAAAAATAGCAACCGCAATTAAGGAGATAGAAGTTGCAATCATCTTTTCCTATTCGACTTTTAAGAAAAGTTGCTCAATAACTTCTTTCTTTTGCGTTCGAATTTCGTTGCTTTTCCAGTTATCTCTAAAGTCTGACAGAGAACAATGTGGCAAAATGGAATGTATGTATGTATGTGTGTATGAAGAAAACTTTTAATTGCTCGCAATTGATTCAACTACCATCAAACACTGTGGAATTTGTGAGCATTTGCTGAAGAAACTATTTTGCTTTGTATTGAGCAGTGACTCCTATTAGCACATTGGTCGGATAAAACTTTAAAGAATGTGCAGTGGAAACGCAATTAGATTGGGGTTTTAACTG